>NW_015165849.1:414903-433556 GCF_001447785.1 Gekko japonicus | reverse complement strand
TTTTTTGCAGAGAGAGAGTAAGCATCCTGTATAGTTTCCTCCTTTTTCTTACTTCGAATGGGATGTCTTTCAAAATTTTTATCTCTTCATTCTTGATTTTTAGGGATTTCCCCATTGTTGACTTTAGTACCTGTTCTCTGGTTGATCGTGTCGTGAATTTTAAATAAGTTTCCCCTGGGAGTTTTTTTATATATATATAAAGTCCGGATAAATCCTGTACGCCTCATCCATTTCCTTAATTAAGTCTTCTTGTTTGTAATCCATTAGTGGGGCCAAGGCAACTGCCAAGAGTTTCTTTAAGTCCTCATTCTTATCCTCAGGTATCCAAGAGTTCCTTTAAGTCCTCATTCTTATCTTCAGGTATCTCATGGAAATGTAGAACATACATGGATCTTTCCAGCTGGAGCTGTATTAGTTGTGTTTTATCCGAGGATCTCTCCTTCTCTGCTTCATCCACTCTTTTATTAATACTCTCAGTCTGTTTTTCCATCTTTTTCAACGTTTTCTCAGTTGCTGTAGTTCTCTTGCCCATTTGCTTTAACTGTTTTTGCACATTGTCCAGTTTGGTGTTGAGAGTAGTCATCTGCTCCATTAGAGGGCGCAGTGCATTTGCTAACAGCAAAGAAAAGTCTGTAGATGCTTGCTGGTTCTGGGAGGGAGTCATTGGTGTGTTATTTCCATTCACCAGTTTTTTCTCCGGCACTCTCCGTCCTCTCCCAGCCATAATATCGACAAGAAGTAAGTTTTCGTATATTTTAGCAGCGTTCGCGTTCGTTTAACTTCTTATGCACTTGGTTTGGCTCAAAGTCTCTTTATTTTTGCTTTAAAACCATTTTTTACAGTTTACTCCTATGGGGGGGTTAGAATTCTCCTCCCCCCGCGCTTCGAACTTAGGTGCTTCCAATTACTACCAAGGCTCCATTCGCTTATTTTTCACCTGAGCTTTGCTTAACTCACAGTTTGTAGCCTTGGAGATCTTTTGGAAGTCTTTTTTACGAGTTTGGTCGTGATCGCTTGCTTCAGCAGTTGTCTCTAGGCGCCATACTGGTTCCACAGCAACAGTACCTATCGGGGAAGAAGGTGAGCCTCAATTCCTCGGGCGTCCCCTTGGAAGAGGCTCTCCTCAGCTCCCCAGGCTGGAGGTCTCCAGGACGAACTCGAACCCATCCCGTCAGCCGGGTCTCAGCGTGTCTCCATCCCAGCGAGATGAGACATGTCCGAGTGGCGAAACGCTTAGACCGGAGGTTTCTTCCCGTTATATTCCTGTTATTTCTCCATTTCCCCAATTTTATTGTATTCTCCTGTATAACTGATTTAATTGCATTTACTGTATTTTTCTGATTTTATTGCATTTTACTGGTTTTATTATGCTTTGCTCCTTTACTCCACTGTGTTTTACCGATTTTATTGCACTGTGCCATGTTTCATTGGTGTGGTTTTGTCTGCCCCTTACTGCTTTACTGGTTTAATTGCATTCACTGTATTTTACTTCTTCTTCCTTTAATCATATTGTGTTGTGTTTCACTGATGCGCTGAAATTTTACTGTACTGCGTCCTTCTGCAGGCAGACCACCTTGAGGATTTTTAGTTGTGAAGGGCGAAATATAAACCGATTTACCAATCCGAGTAAGGACCATTACCTAACACAGGGTTTACAGTAGGCCGCTGACGGCCGAGTAGACTTGCTTAGGATTGCTAAACTGACTGGAAGCTTCCTCGACGAAGCCCCGCCGCCTCCCCCCTCCCAGCGTTTCTTTCGCCTCAGCGACTTTCCCTCTCGGCCCCGCCCGCCGTGCCCCGCGCGCCCCTCCTTCCCGCCCCCTCCCGCCTGTCACTCCGGGGCCGAGCCCCGCCCCCTTGGCCCTACTAGGCCCCTCCTTCCCCGGCGCCCGGCTGAGGAGCCGCCACCGCCGTTTCCGGAGCGCAGCCGTCAAGCGTCCGTACACGGGTCGAGTCAGTGAGAGGCGGAACGGGCCTCGCTGCAGAGTCCGGCCGGGCTGGGAGGGCTTGGCAGGTGAGCAGAGCCGCCGCGGGGTCTACTGCGGTCCCCTCAGGGCGACCCGCCTTTCGCGTTGCCTCGGCGGTGAGGGAAGGGGCGAATCTGAGGGAGGGGGAGGGAAGGCGAGCGACTCGGGCGACGCCCGGCGGGGGCGGGCCGAGGTCTGACTGAGGCGCCCCCTGCAGGAGGGACGCTGACCGAAGGGGCCGGCGGTGGGGCGCCGCGGCTGGCGAGGGAGGGCGTGAAGGTGAGGTCCCCCCTCCCGTCTCCCCTGCCCTACGTATTTATTTATTTATTAAGGTGGACAGATTCCGAGTGCGGCTGTGGGCCGGACTGCGCCTGCGCGAATTCCAATGGATCTTCCTGCTAAATAGTGACCGAGCTTCGCAGAGGCGCTTTGGGGTTCGCAGACGGGGCGTCTGTCTCTCGCCGGGTGTCTGTGAGTGGGAACCTGCGGCCGTGCCAAGAGGGACGGGGTAGGGTGTGGGAGGAGGAGGAGGAGGAGGAGGAAGGCCTGCTGTGTCTCCAGGGAGGGAGTCTCCCAGAGCGAGACGGACCGAGAGAGGAGAACATGACACCGCGACATGCAAGGCGGGGGGAGGCACAGAGATTCCTTGCTTGGGTGGACGCGCTCGCTGGAGGATGACAGGCCACTCCTTGGCTTTGTGGGGGGGATACCACTTGCCTGCTGAGAGCGCCGGAAGACTAGGACCCTAGCTAGCCCTTCCTTCCGTGCTCCTGTGGATAACCCTCGCCCCACTCTTTCAAGGCAGGGTGCGTAAGAGTCTGCATTCTAGGTGCGTGATTTGTAGGAGTGGTTCTGGAAAAGGTAGGATGCTTGGTGTTGTGCATGCTTGGAGGGCAGGCGGTTAGGACTTGTGCTGCAGAACCTCTTTTTGGTATGGCTGGGAGTAGTCCCCGCCAGTGTTCCCTCTAAGCTGAGTTAGTGTGAGCTACCTCACAGTTTTTTAGCCTCCGGCTCACACATTTTTGTCTTAGCTCAGGAAGGATGGCTCCAGAGCAAACTAATTTATGCAGTACCCAAATCGCTTACTCACAACTTTAACTCCAGTACTTCACAAAGTAGAATTTTTGCTCACAAGACTCCACAGCTTAGAGGGAGCACTGGGCCCCACTCTTATAAAGCAGTATTCTACAGGAGGAACTTGAATATGCATGCCTTTGATTTGTAATAGTTCTGGAAAGGGTAGGAATCTGGGGGTGGTGTTAGGGTGAACGTGCTCAGAGCATTGAAGGTGAAGAGTGGTTATGCTGCAGAACGTTTCCCTGTGTGCTTCTGGGGGTAGCCCTCAACTTCACTCATTAAATTAGTTTTCTGTGATGAGGTTGTGTCTCATGTTTTTGTGATTTGTAGGAATAGCTCCAAAATGTCACTTTAAAAACCCAACTCTGGGTTGATTTAGAATAAATAGGTCCTGTAAGCACCCTTTGGCCAATCTCTGAGAGGGAGTTGATGATCATAATGTTACTGGGTGTTTGCGTAACTTCTTTAATGAAGCTCATTTCAGGAGATTTGAGTTCAAAGATTTTTCTTCGTCCATGGCATCCCACTTTAATACTCTTGATGACTAATTGGTTTATCATTGGAAATGTGGCTGTGTGGTGTTGTTGGTTTTTTTGCTTAAATGGTAAAAGTTTTTTTTAATTTAATAACATAGATATGGGCCAGTAAAAGAGATTTCAGTGAACTTAAAAATGGAATTGCTTTTGTTTTAAAGAAATCTAGTATTAATAAAAGTAGAATTGCTTTGTTTCAAATGTTGTAATGAGCCTTACTGCTAGACTAAAAAAAAAAGAATTTCATGTGCTTAGTCTGTGCTGTATTGTGTTTCCTTCTAATGTATAAAACAAGGTGAAGATAGGGTTTGTAATTTTTAAAAAAATGAATTTTCAGCATTGGGTAGCTCTTTAATATATGAATTTTGCCACTGAATTAGAAGAGTTTACCCCCTTTCCTGTGGTTTGAATGATGCATTGTATAGCAATAGCTAAATATTCAATCTGATATTGTTATGGAACACAACTATTTAATTCCTTAATTTATATACAGAGCTATTACTGTATACTTTCCTTATAGAGATTATAGTGGGAGACCTACGCTTCCTTATGTATTTTCAGCTGCAAAAGGCTCTTGTGTGTTGACTATAATTTTCATCCATATTAGTTTTATAGATTTGTTTTATATAATCATTTTGATAATGCTTTAAATATCTTGAGTGTTGCAGCCACCTCCCCAAAGAAAGCTCCTTGTGTTCTGTTCAAACTTAAAATTTGTTCTTTTGTCCTTTTTATGGGTAAACTTTTGGTTCAGTGCAGAATTTTGTAGAAAAAAGATGTAGTCTTCAGAATGGGGACCCAATTATATCAGTTCTAGTACATTCTCAGTGTTAAATTAGCTGACATAGCCTATATTAAAAATAATTTGTGGGGCTCACTTTAAAAAAACAATTGGTGTTATTCTGCCTTCATATTACTTATGTGCATGTGTTCGGCTTCCTCTGTTGGTATGTTTCACATAGACCAGATATATCTACTTTCATGCTAGTCAGTTTTCTCAGCCTGACTTGTCACATATGTCATTCTGTGTACTTAAGAGGATTCTCTTTTCTGTAGTGGTTTTTGACTTCTGAAAAAGCCAACTGTTTCATAGGAAGTAAGATGCGAACGGCTTGATCCTGAGCACATATGTTACATCTTATTTCAGAGTATATGAGCCACTGTGCTGATTTATCCTTGCATAGTCTTTGGTGCAACAGGCTAGCATTACTAGCACCAATGAAGTGAGTCAGTGACACACACCACTGTCAGAGAAAGATGCTGACACCAGATATTTAGGCTTTGTGGATACAGTTTACTAATTTGGAGAAATCATCAGCATGGCTTGCTGTGACACATGGATTCATATTCCAGTTCTGCCACAAACATTGTGTGAGTGGCCTTCAACAAGTGCTTCTCTGTTTCACCCTTCTCATTTGTTAAAGAGGGATTATAATCCCCCTTAATATGCTTTTGTAATAATGAATGAAAGGATTGTACAGCACTTTGCAGTGGAAGTATTATGCACATGAATAATGCTAATCTAAAGATGTGTGGAAACAGGCAGTGAGTGTGTGCCTATTTGGGGCTATTCTTGGAGCAATGTGAGGAATGTGATGGTAGCAGTTGGAGAAGCTATAATATCAGTGAAACAAACTTTAGTTGGGGAGGAAGTCTGTGGTCCATGGGGGCTATGTGTTTCCATCTGTCTTAAAGACTAGTTCACAGGTTAAACTTTTACAAGAGGTATTGCATTTGTTTCTAATTCTGCATGCTAGGAAGCAAATCCCAGTGAACTCCATTGCACATATTGTTTACTCCATTTTCTGGTAAGACCTCCAAAACAGCTTGCAATTTACCAGCACAGCCAAAGGCAACCAGCAAATTTGAGAAAAGGCAGCCTTCAGAGCTATAAAGTTCAAAATCCAAGACCAGCAAAATGCCGTCTTCACAGTTGCCAACTAACTTGAAACAAAAATCTGCTGAAAGTAGGATGGTCTTGATTACTGTTCTGGGGATGGAGTTCCAAAGTCTTAGTGCTGCTACTAAATACCCTGTCACATGTGACCACTAACCAAACCTCTGCAAGCAGTTGCACATGGAGTAGGGTCATCTTCCTATATGTGTGGTTAGGTTTACGTTGGAGCAGGTGGTCCTAAAAATACCCCTGTCCCCAAACGAATTAGGCCTTTAAAGCTCAAAAGAACCTGAATTGGAACTGGAGTAAAATTTTATCAAAGCAGTTGCCCTGTGAACAATTGAACAGCCACATTCTGGGCCAGTTGCAGTTTTCTGAGAGCTTGTTGAAGGCTGCCCCAAGAGGAGCTCATTACAGTAGTCTGGAAGTCGCCAAGCCAAGTGCAGCTGTTCCAGTCACACTTCTGCGGGAAGAGTTGCAGTTGGTAGATCAGCCTAAGCTGATAAAAGGCAGTTATAGCCACAGCTGCTCCCTGTACATCCAGGAGCAGTGCTGCATCCAGAAATAGTCCCAAACTGTGAACCTAGACCTTCATCACGGAGTACTTTGCTTTTAAAAATTGTTCCCCGTCACAATTGTAGGGAAAAAATCCTGAGCTACAAGGGAAAAGGAAGCAAAACAGCATTGTGTTCTTTTCCTTCCTGGCTGCTCAGTAAATGCGATAGTGTGAATGAGGAGTGGTGATATTTGTTCGCTTATCAGCATCATAGGACAAGGAGAAGAGTAGGCGTTTTTCCAGCCACAAGTGCCCTGTAGCAGATGTTACAATGGAGAGATGCCACAGGTTCAAGGGCTTGTAATTTAAAGGTTTATATTTATACTTTATATGTTTGAAATTTTGATATGTTTGATATTGTGCTGTGATCTGCTCTGAGCCCACTTCCGGGGAGGGCGGAATATAAAGTTGAATAATTAATAAATAAATAATGGCTAATGTGGGAGTAGACCCTTCAGATTTGCACCTAATATGGTTACTTGTACTAAATGATCAAGTTAATTTGAGATAATCCCTATGCAGAAAAATACATGTGTTGTTAAAGACCAATTTAAGTTCTTGACTCTCCATGAACAATCAGCTTAAGCATCTAGTCAATGAAGTTTTGTGTACTGGTGAGAAAAAACAAGTTACATTGTCCTTTGTGTCATGAGGGGGAACCCTTTCCTACATAAGTTAAACAGAGAAGACCTCTGAGCAGAGAAGACAATGTATGAAGCAGCCTTTGAATGTGAAATACCATTCTTACATGTGAAATACCATTCTTACATTTGTATGAACAGTACACAGATGCATGAACATGACTGTTGGAATTATAGAGCTGGTAAAGTATATTTTGAGTACTGTATTCCAACTCAAAGCAACTCTTGTGGCCGCAGGGCTTTAGCTAGGAATGATCTTTGGTTTCTTGTGTAATTGTGGTTCACCTCCAAAGATGTTGGTGCTAGTTCATAAGGCAATAAGCATGGTTAGGTGCAGCAAATTATCAGTTAAGATCTGGTATAAGATGGTGAAGATTCAGAGAGCGAAGTGGGCACACAATACTAAGGTAAGTATTTTGCTATGTCCAAGATGGAGAGACAAGGTCACCGATAGAAAGTCACAAGAGAAAAGGCAAAGTAAGCAAGCTTTGGCCTGTATGCAAATGTTTAGTGATCAACACTGTCATAAGGTAGGAAATGTGGCTTATTTATTTATTTATAATTCGATTTATATCTCGCCCTCCCCGAAGACTCAGGGCGGCTAACAATTGGGGCATTAAAACAAGATAAAAACATAACAATAGTACAACAAAGTGCTGGTGCTCTGATGTTCCCAGTTCCAAGATGGGTTCTGGTAGTGTGGATCCGGATCAACGACATAAGTTCCAAAGTGGCAGATAGCCAGTCTTCTTCCCAGGGCCCGCTTGTACCCTGATGGTATCTCTGCCAATTTTCAGCGACGGTGCATTGACGGTGCATCATAATCTGGTAGACAGATGTGTACACTACCATCCCTGAACTGCAGAAATGATTGGCCCATCTTGTAGAATGTTGATTTCTCCTCCCATTCACTGATTTGTGATTGGATCAGTGGTATACATTACTTAGTGTCGTTCACAACTGTCATGAGAAAGGCTGTCAAAGATGTTTGGGTTTTTTAATAGCTTGCAGGTATAGGAATATGTTGCGAAGGTTCACAACTGCTTAGAGTGGCATGAATTAAGGTTTCAAGGATGCAATATAGTGGATGTGTTGGGTCAACAACTCATGAGCTATTCATTCTCTGGCTATAAATTTGAACCTTATCAACCAATCCAATGTATTTGAAAAAGTGTGCATGCACATGAAAGCTCATACCTTGAATACCTTGAATAACAAAGGAGCCACTGGACTCTAAATTTGTTCTACTGCTTCAGACCAACACAGCTGACCAACTGGATCTAACTTATGAGCCTATTAGTGCTCCTAGCCACTTCTGCTCTGCTTTTGTCTCCTTGTGTGGTTCAAAGTTTGTGTGTCTGTGTGTGCGGGGTCCTCTTGTCTGAGCGCCAATGCTGGGAACTTAATTACCAGGCAAGTGCTGGCCCTATATGGGTTGAGGCTACAGCATATGGGGCTAGACTTGCCTGGAGGAAAAATATCTTGTCCTTTTAATAGACAAATGGGATATTATTTATCATATGAGCTTATTTACTTCCATGCTGCAGGGAGCCAGTTTGGTGTAGTGGTTAAGTGTGCGGATTCTAATCTGGGAGAACCGGGTTTGATTCTGCACTCCTCCACTTGCAGCTGCTGGATGACCTTGATCAAGCCATAGTTCTGTCAGAACTGTTCTTTCAAGGACAATTCTGGAAAGAGCTCTCTCAGCCCCACCTACCTCTCAGGGTGTCTGTTGTAGGAAGGGGAAGTGGAAGGAGTTTGTAAGATGCTCTGTGAGTGAAGGGCAGGGTATAAATCCAATCTCTTTTCTTCTTCCCATTCCTATGCATTATTAAAGCGACAGGACCCTTTTTCTCTGGATAATTGGCAACCTTATGTGGGGAAGGGGCTTAAATCCCCCACAACATGTTGTGTTATGATTTCACAACCTAAGACATCCCCAGGGGGTTTCTACTTGCTCCATTGAGGAAACTTTAATCCTGAGCACACATAAACTTTCCCAACAGGGCTCACAGCTCACTGCAGGTTAGGGAAATGGCATGGGGGAGAGGCTTCAGCCCCTTCTACCCACAGTCCTGATCTGAATCTGGCCTGTGTGTGACTGGAAGTTAAGTAGCCATTGTGGACCTCCCCAAGCATGCCTGCTAACTGCCCATGTGGTCATGTCTGCCTGGAATCTGTTTCAAGTCAGTCCTGCTGCTTGCTTTCCTGCGAGGAAGAATACAGTAGGGTATGTGTATTTGGACAGTAGTGCTAGAGGGTAGAGAGTCCAGACTTGAGGATGCCCAGGGATTTTAAATCATGGTTTAAATTTTCGCACTTATATCAAAGAGAGCTACAGATTCACTAGCCTTTCCTCACCTGGTCAGCTACATAGTGAGTGGCTATCAATGTTAAAAAACCATCCTAAATATTTTGAGGAAACTTATTGCCATGCATGCATGTAATTTCTTATGGACAATTTTTATTAAGCCAAATAGGAAAATTGGTAGGATCTTGCAAGCTAATAAAAACTTTGATGAGAAAATAGAACATAGGGGAACTGTACTGGGTCGACCCTGTGTAGGGAGGGGAAAGGCTGGTGTCTTTTCAATTAGACTAAGACGAGAGGAACAGCAGGATACTGGATACCTGAGACAATCCCATCTGATATATTGGGACAGTGATTCTAGAACTGTGAAATAAACCTTAGTACAGATAATTGCTCAGTTCCCTCTTCTTTACTTGACCTCCTTTGAGAATTAATATGTGTTGAAAGCTTTAAGGCCTATTTATACATACATTTTCAACCAGGATTGTATGCAGTTCCTTCCTACAGTCTCCCCCCACCATGGGAGAAAGGAAGCAACTGGATCACAGACACTGCATTCAGACAAACCTACTGTCTCCCTGACCCTGGGACACTGAGCCCTTTTTCTAAGTAGTTCAGTATTGTAAAGTCAGGAAGATACAACTGTGTGATGTTACCTGACTGTTGATTCCTCCTGTCCTGCTTACTGGAAGGAGGAGGTGAGAAGTATGTTCCCAGTCTCTTCATGGCATACAGTCCAAGCTATGTGCAGAAATTGTAGGGAGAGAATGTGTCCTTGGTGTACTGCTTGTACTATTTGTGTGTGCTAAATTAGGAAAAGGAAATTACTCTTAATATAAAATAGCCCCGTTGTCTAATGCAGACTTCATACAAAACCAAGTGACACAGGTAAGCTGTATTTTTTTTAAGGAAGACATACTTTACATTCCTTACCAAATCATTTAATACATATGTTTGGAAGTATGCTGATTTAAATCTCATATCCTTGTTTCCCTAATAATGCACTTAACACATTTAAGGGATTTGTGAGAATATTCCTGAATGTCTTGGCATAAGCTGAAGGTTTTTGTTCCTGGTTGTCTTAAAATGAGATTTCTTAAGCAGTTCTGTTTTCCAGTTCTCCAATTAGAGCAATTTTCTTAGTTTGTTGTAACATGCTTTGTTCTGTTCCATGGCAAGATTTGATCTCTGGTGTAATACTTGGATGTGATATACCCTGTGAAGCTGCCTTGGTGACCTTGATTAGACTATAGGCAGAGTGTATAAATACAGTAAACAAACAAATGGAGCTCATGGGTAGGCCTTTTAAAGCAGTGACGGTTACAGAACAGTGCTTTGAAGTCCATCTCTGAGTTTTAAGTGTTGATGTCAGAAATGGTTCAGAGGCTTCATTGTCCTCCCAGTGTCAAATAATACAGATGCAGATAGTAGGAGCTGTAGTGACCTTTTCTTTCCATTGCTTACCTCCTTAACATGATTCATGCCTTTGTCTCTGCCGGTGTACATACAGCTGCAGCGTGAATCAATGATTCCTCTACCAACTGGATATTGAAGTACTGTTTGCTTAACCAGTTTCCTAAGAACACTGTTCCACTTCACTAGGTAGTTCAGACCCAGGATGGAAGGAAATTGAACACATTTATTGGTGTGTTGCTATACTACATATATGCTGAAGGGAATGACTAAAGATTTGTCACTTAATGAAGTGTGAGTCACACAGAAGTTATTTGTATGGTGGGTTGACTTTTAAATTAGGAGGACAACTTAACAGTGCAGTCTAGTGCAGAGTTCCTGCAGTTTAAGTCCATTGAAACTTATGGGTGTAGACTGGAACTACTTTGCATTTGAATGTATTGTTAATCATTTATTTAATCAAGAGTAAAGATTGACTTAAAAGATTTGTCATATTTTACATTGGTTCTTCACATTTTCTGAACAAAAGTACATATTAATAGGTGGTTTTACCATCAAAACATGTTGACAGACTTTAATGGAGGTTTATGTAAGGGGTTGTAATTATGTGTGTTTCACTTTAAATTGGGTTTTAAAATAGAATTAGCATACCAGGAGTGGGGTGGGAATCCAGTTCTTAAAACCAACTTGGATCCAATATTTTTGGTGGTTGTAGGTGATTTTCAATGAACTTTGCCACGTGTTACATCTGCACAGTCTCCAGTTGTTCCATGTAGTTAGAAGCCTGTTCCTTTTGATACCAGTTGTGGAGTTGGGGAATCCATTGGTTTGACAGGTTTGCTAAACTTGGACAAAATCGCTTGAACATAATCACTTGAACCCTTCTGGATTGGGTGACATGTTATCAGGTTTAGGCGATCTGAAGAGAAACCAGAGTATGCAATGTTATCTACATGCAGAGTCCTGGCTCTATCTGAAGTATCCACTTGTTATGTTTAATACTCTTCAGTGTGCGCAATATGAGGGTGTGAACAGAATCATTGGAGGCATGAGGACAGCCGCTCAACCCTCGAGCCTTACACATAATACAGTTTCTTATGAGGAGCTCCAGACACGTTCCAATTCTGTTTTTAAACCCAATTCTTTAAATAGAGCCCAGACACAAGCAGTCTTACTTGTAGGTGTGTGTGAGAGTTGATCCAAGAACAGCATGCCCAAGGTGCAAACCTGATTCTTGGGGGGTGGGGGGTGGATTTACAGCTGGAGAAAAATAGTTGGAGTAAGGTATATGTTTCACCTGCTAGCCCAAGAGGCCAAGGCTGTTAACGAGAGAAAGAAGCAGTGCTTTACAGGAAGCCATGGGTCAAACAATTTGGAGCTCAATTTGGAGCCTGTATGGTATACTCTGCCCTCCCTAGGCTCCACCCCCAGATCTCAAGGAATTTCTCTGTCTGGAGTTGTCAAACCCTAGCAGTGTATATTTAAAGTTACACACACACCCCGTGGGCATCATTTTAAAGTTGATTACACTGAAGCTCATTTGATATGTTGTCATCTGCTCAAACAGACTGGAGAGATACTTTAGAATTCTTCATAATCCACAAGGTCCTCACCATCCTGAATAATTGGGTGCCATCTGCATACGTGGCTGTTTGGCTTCTTCACCCTAATTCTATCTTTTGCCTTTTTATCCTGCTGTTCCTCCAAGGAACTTCAGGCAGTGTCCATGCTTTCCTCTCCTCCATTTTATCCTTGCATTAATCCTTTATTCATTTTTACCCCACCTGTCTCCACATTGGGGACCCAAAGTGGCTTACATCACTCTCCTGTCCTCCATTTTATCCTAACAACAACCATGTGAGGTAGGTTAGACTGAGAGTGAATGACTGGCCTAAGGTCACCCATCAAGCTTCCATGGCAGAGTGAGGATTCAAACCTGGCTGGGTCTCCTGGATCCTTCTCCAACACTAACCACTAGACCAGGCATGTCCAACTTTGAACAGGTAGTGATCTATTTTTTCTGGCCAAAAGTGCTGGTGATCTACCACCATGAAAATAAAGTTTCAAATTAGATTTTAACCCACTAAAGTTGGGTTCCACTGCCGCCGCGCCCCCCCCCCATTTATAATGCACCTGTCATTTACTGGTAAGGGGCTGGTGATCTGCCTCTGACCCCTCCACGATCTACTGGTAGATCGCGATCTACCTGTTGGACATACCTGCACTAGACCATGCTGGCTCTTCAACCTTTGAAGTAAGCTAGGCAGAGAGTGACTGCCCTGAAACTTTCTGTGTGACTTTAGGCCAGAGTGGCAATTTGAATTTGGATCTTCCAGATGGTTAACCAACACTGCAGCTTCCCTCCACTGCATGTACAGTCCATTCCTTGCTCTGCTTCCTGTCATTTAACCAGTTTCTAACTTGTATGAGTGTCTATTCATGACTACAGAGTGATGAGTCAGAGATGACAAAAGATGACGTTCAAGGGCTAGTGGACAAATCTTAAAAACTAAGACGTCTCCAGATTTGGAAGGCATGCAGTTAAGGGTTCTTAAGGAACTCAGATGTGAAAATCTTTATCTCCTAATGAAAGTATGCAACATCATCATAATGGGCTCCCTGCCAAATACTTGAGGGTAAGGAATATGAGTTTCTAAAAAGGGATCCAGAGAGGAGCCAGGAAACTACAGGTGAGTTAGCATAATCTTAATTGCAGTTAAATTGGTTGGAAAGTATTAGATTAGATATTAAACAGAGGACTGAGGTCTAATGAGGAAGAATCAGCAGGGTGTCTGTACAGAGAAGTCCTGCCTCACCAGCCTTTTGGAGTTTAAGAGAGTTTTGAACATATATGTGAGTCAGGGTGAACCTGTAGGCCTGTTTCACTTGCACTTTCAAAAAAAACTTTTGATGAAGCCCCACACTAACAGCTCCCAAGCAGACTTGTTCCATGACAGCCAAAAGCTTGTCGCGTTGAGCAGGCACCTACAACTTTTGCAGAAAACAGTCCAGTTCTGAGATACCTGTTTTATGTTTTTTTGCCATCAGGCAGAAGGGATGGATGATGTTATAGCCCCCAATGGCTGAAGGGGCTTCTGTTTGCCTTCTATCAGACACCCCGATGCCAGGGTTCTCTAGCGAGTTTGGAGGGCCTAAACAAGAATTGTCTACCAAATTATTGGTCCAGATAGCTGTGGTTTTTGAGAGGTCAGAAACTGTCCATCAAGGCTCTCTGGAAATTCCCATAGATCCCAGACAGTCAGTTCCAAGGTCTAACTCTTCATCTACTTTGGCTTCAGTTAGTTGCCTTGAAACTACAGAACATAATTTAATTCCTTACTCTGGTCTAATCAGGTGCTTCCCACAAGTCATCCACAAATAAGTTATACTGTCACTTGGAAAAACCCCACGTTCTAGGTTGCGGAGTGTTCAGTGGAAGCAGAACTTCCTCATTCTTTTCAAGAAAGTTAATATCAGGGCCTTAAGGCCAAATCCGTTAAGGACAAGGCTATTCCCATGGGTTCTGTCTTCTCCAGCAAAAGATGAATTTTGAAATGTCCACACTAAGTGCTTCTTGGCCCAGGAATGAAGCTGCTGTGTGCTTTCACAATTCACTGGTTCCTTAGGTTGTGCCCGAACCTTCTCTTCTATTCTCCTTTGAACCCTTAGACAAGTTTCCTATTAACCTCTGTTCTATAAGACCATCCTTCTTGGTGGCCTAAATGATTTTTTTGAAGTTGTGTATTTTGTAGGAATAAGGTGACCCACCATTCATTCTTAAAATAAACCTGTCTTTGTGTAGCTTTCTTAATCCTGTTGCTGAGATTCAAAACATCCTCAGTAGAAGGTCTGACACACAGTTGATGTTGAGAGGACCTTGAAATATTTCATCATCTGAACCAAGGGCTTCCTGACTCATCCTGCCTCGTGTTCTGTCAGAACATAGGGAAGAGTGTCAAACTTTTCTCAAGCGAGGTGACTCATTGGGGCCATAGCAGGAGCATATGGCGCGTCTGATGAGCAAGTGCCAAAGACAGCAACAGCTCATTCAGTTTAGGGAGATGCTGCTTCTAACTGCTTGTCTTTCAAGAAAAAAGGTATCTATATGCCGCCTTTTTCACCATGCACTGTGGCTCAAGACAGGCTTTATAGGGTAACATTCCTCTGGACATCTGTAGGACATATACATGATCAACAGTCCAAACCTCTGTTAGGCTGTCTGGATATAACTTTCTGTAGAAAGATTCTGCAGGCTGTTTTCAGTGATCCTGAGAACTCTTCCCCTCCCCCCTTCATGGGACATGAATTTCGTAAAACCCAGTAGTTCCAAAAGTTCTCCTGAGCAGTGTTCCCTCCAAGCTGAGTTAGTGTGAGCTAGCTCACAGTTTTTTAGCCTTCGGCTAACACATTTTTGTCTTAGCTCAGGAAGGATGGCTCCAGAGCAAACTAATATATGTAGTAGGCAAATTGCTCACTCACAACTTTAATGCCAGTAGCTCACAAAGTAGAATTTTTGCTCACAAGACTCCACAGCTGAGAGGGAACGTTGCTCCTGAGCCTGACTTTTTTTTTAAAAAAAGATTTTTGCTCTTAACATGTAAATTTCCTTTCAGGTCAGAATCAGGTGACACCCCGTCCCCTTCTGCTTATAGTCACAAAGCTTGCAGGGCTTCTTTAGAGTTCAGTGACCCTGTAGAACATCCCTTAAGTTGTTTGTTTACTAGCTAGCCATCCTTAGCTTGAGGAGGCTTTCTGTCTCTTTTTAGTCATCTCCCTTTTACATCTCATATTTCTCTTCCACTTGTTCTTGTTTATAAACATGTCAGTAGTTGGAAGCTTCTGGTTTGTTACAGACATTGTTGGAGGAGGAAGTCCTCATTGGTCCCGTGTCCTTATATCAAAGAGAAGGGACTCCGCAGTAGTTCAGGCTGTGTTGTTCCTGTCTGGAAAGGAGGCTCAACAGGTAGAACAAAATCTCCATTTCTTTTTCACATAGCAGGTGAAACTCCACAATAGGGTGTGGTGGTAAGAATGTGTGACTCGGCATGTTTGCTCGTTCTTTGTGGGAAGGTAACATATTTGAGCTGTGCTGTTTTGAAATTCATCTATTGCTTGGTTTTGTGGTTTTAAAATATCTTCATCTGGTTAAGTGAAACCTTCTGCCTCGCAGATGTTGCTGGATATGAAGTCTAGTCAAAGCCACTAATTATGCATGTTGTGAGTTTTTTGTTTTGTTAAAATAGTTACATTTTTGTGGTGAAGGACTGGTATGATAGAATAAATCTGTAGTCAACACATGGAAGACTTTGGACGAACACACTGTATCTTTCCTTTGAAGACTGAGCAGGGAGGAGAACGGTTTATTTTCCAATTTAGTTTCTGAAATGACCTGTGTCTTGCTTGGTGCATGTCATCAGAATGTATCATATTCCACTGTTAGTTAAAGCAGTTATCATCTAATTGTGTAATCTCCAGTTATGCTTGAGAAGTAAAAAGCAGTTTTTCACTCAAAGTCTTTCTGAGTAAAGGTGATTCAGTCAACAGATTAAAGAGGGTTGCCTTTGGAGAAGATGTCTGCAATGGCCTCTTATAGGCGGTCTGAATTCTGCTGTGGTCTTTTTGGGGAGTGCAGGAGGGGTGCCTTTGAGGGGAGGGTTTTTTGCAGATCTTTGCATACAGAAAGTTTTCTGGGCCCAACTTCTGATTTAACGGAATATCTTGGACAGCAGGATTAGAAAGATCTTTGTAGCCTTGAGGTGATGCCACAAGTTAAGGTAAACAGTACTTGACTGGAGATACCCATGATATGCAGTTAAAAGGACTGAGCAGTAGGTGATGTGAAAGACCTCTTCCTGGGACCTTGGAGAGCTGCTTCTAGTTTGAGTAGACAATACTGAACTTGTCAGTCATCAGATTTAGTCATCAGTTCTCGGAAGCTAAGCAGGGCCGCCCTGGCAAGTACTTGGAAGGGCAACCTCCAAGGAATACCAGGGCCAGGACACAGAGGCAGGTTATCAAGCCACCTCTCTGAAGCATCCTAGCCCCACTAGGGGTTGCCAAAAGTCATTGTGCCTTCCGGGCTCACAAGCATAAACACACACAACCCCCCCCCCCGCCCCAAGGGTCTGATTCAGTATACAGAAGCTTCATGTGTTCAGTGGTCCTTTTCTAAGCAGTACTAGATTCAGTGTTGTGGATTGGAGTTCCAACATGCATTGATAGTGATTCAACTTTTATTTTTGCCATATGAAGGGGGAGTATGATATACGTATGCAAAAGTAGCAAAAAGGCAGCAGTTTGCTGCTCTCTCAAGTATTTGGATATATTTTCAGTTTTGTTTATAGAAAATCCAAGGAATGTATGTTTTTGAGTTCCACACGCAGGGCATGTAATACAAACTTATACCTTAAATAGCATATAAAAGATGCATTATACATTGCTAAAGCAAATTATCTGCCTTGTGTTTCAGGTTTAGAGGCAAGTTTAGAAATATTTCCAATAAACAACTTAGATCTGATAATCTGTATTTATTTTATTTTTTCTTCCAAAATTTACATACGTAACTCCAAGAGGAGCAGTTCTTGGGCTTTCTTATATTGGTTCTTTGTTGATCTGCTGCTCTGTGTTTTAACATAGTTTGGCTCTTTAATTGTGCAAGGTTACAGACCTCTGATCTAGGTGGTACCACCTCCTCTTACTGCAGGCTAGTTCCTGTAGATGTTTTCAGTAGTTTGTATGCAGCTGGAGGGTAAACCTGGTAGAGATTTGCAACATGGTGTTAAGTAAAGCTCGAGCATTCATGGTTAATTTTTTTTCCTTAGTGAGGAGCAGCTTCATGTTGAAGTCAAATGAACGTCTTCTATGTAATGAACACTGAAGGATAGTTGGCAGGTAAGCTGTCTGTACTCCATGTCAGTCCTGTATTGCCAAATTGCATCTTGTTCTCTTGAAAACTTGACAGGAGGAGCTACCCTGTTTCCCCGAAAATAAGACCTACCCCAAAAATAAGCCCTAGCAGGATTTCTATGCATTTCTGGTATAAGCCCTAGTGTGTCTTCTTGAGAAAAAATAAATATAAGACAGTGTCTTATTTTCGGGGAAACACGGTAGTATAGGAAGTCTTGCAGATTAGGTCCCGATTGTGATAATCATTGTGCTGCAGCAGGTTTAAAAATTACTTTTAAGAGATTGTACTGCAAGTTGGGAAGCCTCGGCTCAGATTTCACCTCTGCTGTGTGAACTCATTAGATGGCTTTAGCAAGCCACTGATCTTCGACGTGGTCTCTGTGCTTCACACCCATGGGATCTAGCGCGCATGCGCTGGATTGATCGGCATTATAGCAAGCTCTTTCAATGGATTTTTGCGCCCAGACCTCGGGCATGTGCAGGAACCCCACTGCGCATGCACAGAGGGGAGGGTGCGGACATCCCGCCAGTTCCTTTCTTACCACCGCGTTAGAAAGACCTCTTTCTCATCAGTTCGCTTTTTTTTCTGATCGGTTCGCTTTTTTGCCTTTTGCCTCACGGCTGTTCGGATTTTTCCTCACTTTATCCTTTTTTCTTCAGTGTTTCTTTGTTCTTTAAAAAACTTTTTAAAAACCTTTATTTTACAACTGAGGGGGAAGTTGCCAGTTTACCTCAGTGTGGCCTTCAGGCTACCCCAACCCCACCCCTTCTTTCTTCTTCGCTGTTTATTTTTATGGAGAAGAAGTGGGGCTTTTTTAACCGGTGCAAGGGTTGCGGCAGTGAACTTGCTCCACCTGACTGTCACACCCTGTGTATTTTTTGTCTGGGAGAGTCTCATTGACCTGAGTCCTTTCGCCACTGTGCTCGCTTTTCCAACCAGACACAAAAAAATAGAGCTGCGCGCCTTAAAGTTGCGCTCCTTGAGTTGGCGTTGCATCCTCCCACAATGATGGACTCCAAGACGACGGCTCCGGCATCGAGGCCCTCTTCCGCTACCGCTTTGCCGAAGTCAAAATCCGATACCGACCATTCAATTATTGGACTCCCCTATACACCAATTGGAACGTCCTTACTCCGACATCGAGATGGTAGAGCTCCTAAGTCATCAGATGGATGCAGAGCCTTCTCCCTCTCCCTTCCCGTCATCGACATCGATGGTATCAGAGGCTCCCAAAATCGATTCCCATCGGGATCGACATACTTCTAACAGCACGCAGCGTCACCCTCCATGTCTGCATGTTCAATCTGTCGATATCGATGACCAGGATTACAGAGACTACTCTCAAAGGCAG
>NW_015165849.1:400112-411587 GCF_001447785.1 Gekko japonicus | reverse complement strand
CCTGTTCCCTCCCTTACCCATGCTTCTGAGAGTGGTATGCAAAATCGTCAAGGCGCGAACTGCATATTGATAACCTCATGGTGGCGGAGGCAACCATGGTTCTCGACCATCCTCGAATTGTCAACAGGGATATACCACCAATTCCCTCCGGCACAGGACCTCCTCTTCCTGTCCGACTCCCCTCTTCTACATCACGACGTACCACGCTTGAAATTGACAGCGTGGAGAATAACGTCAACGGTTTTTCCACCCACGTAGCGAACGTTCTACTGAATGCCAGAAAATCTACTATGCGAAGGTACTACCATTATAAATGGCAAAGGTTCTGTTCTTCCCTTGGTGATGATGCCCCTCAAGCCACCTCCGCAGGTCTCCAGAAAGTTTTCCAATTCCTCCTATCCTCCGCTGACTCGGGACTTTCCCACTCATTGTTATGTGTTTATCTGGCCACCCTTTCTGCCTACCATGTTCAAGTTGACGGATGCACACTGTTTTCCTATCCGCTTTCAAAACGTTTTTTAAAAGGTTTATTGCATCTCTACTCTCCTGTCAAAACTCCTGTCGTTCTCTGGGACCTTCCTCTAGTTCTTCGCCAGCTCATGAGGAAACCCTTTGAGCCACTCGCAACTTGTGATATGAAATGTCTGTCGTGGAAGACAGCCTTTCTGGTTGCTGTCACCTCTGCAAGGCGAGTGGGAGAAATACTGGCTTTCAGGCATGACACGCCATACTTGTCCTTTTTGCCAGATGGTGTCCGCCTCGTCCCTGACATCTCGTTCCTGCCAAAGGTAGTGTCAGAGTTCCACCTACAAGCAGAGGTCTTCCTCCCGGATTTCTTCCCGGCTCCAACATCCTCAGAGGACAGACTGTTACACACCTTAGATGTGAAGTGTGCGCTCCTGTTCTACCTGATCAGAACCCGCCCAGCGAGACGTGACTCCCAACTATTCGTCTCGTACGCACCATCAAGGCTGGGGACTCACATCATGGCTCAGCGCCTCTCAAGGTGGATTGCGGGTCTCATCCGCCTCCGTTACCTGATTGCCAAACAGCCATTCCCCGCCCTATCAGGGCTCATTCAACTCGAGCTGTTGCAGCTTCCACTGCCTTCCTCCAGGGAGTGCCCCTGATGGACATTTGCAAGGCTGCTACGTGGGCCACGCCTAACACCTTTATCAGGCACTACGCCCTAGACGTCGGAAAAAACTCTAATACCAACATGGGACGTCGCATTCTATCTTCAGCTACGCAGTAAAGGACCTGCCAGCACCCTCCTCCAGGTAGGCCACTGCTCACTAATCTCCCATGGGTGTGAAGCACAGAGACCACGTCGAAGATAAACAGGTTGCTTACCTGTAACTGGTGATCTTCGAGTGGTCATCTGTGCATTCATACCACCCGCCCTCCTTCCCTGCTGCTGTCAGCTTCTACGTTTTCAATAGGTGTTGATTTGCGGCGGTTTGTAGGAACTTGCGGGATGTCCACGCCCTTCCCTCTAGGCATGTGTGGTGGGGTTCCTGCGCATGCCCGAGGTCTGGGTGCGAAAATCCGTTGAAAGAACTTGCTACAATGCCGATTGATCCAGCGCGTGTGCACTAGATCCCATGGGTGTGAATGCACAGATGACCACGCGAAGATCACCAGTTACAGGTAAGCAACCTGTTTTTTCTCTACAATATGAGGCTGACAATATTAACCCAATTTACATGGTAGTTGTATGGATTACACCAAGACGGCATACATGAAGCACTAAAGTGGTTTTCAGATATCAATCAACATTGTTGTTACTGTCACTGAATCAGCTGTAGCTGATGATATTCTAGATGGCCAGTAACAAGTAGTAACATGTGTTACTAGATTGTATAAAAATAGCCAGGACCTAAAATGCCTTTTAGACCTAAGTTCTTCAGCTGGTGTGCATGGATTTTTCTCTCACACAGCTCTTCATCTTGCAGTGAAGGTAACTCCTGAAGTTCCCTAAAGTAAGGGTAGCAGCTTGTTTGGGTGGCATAGACAGCTGCTTTCATAAAATAAAGGGGTAAAGTTTGGGAAGCCATATGGATTAATCAGAGAAACCCATAGAATTCAGCTCTCTTTGTCTGTTCGATCTCTAGGGATGGGTGTTGCTTTAGGGATCATTTGTTCCTTGTCAGATAAGTGGGAGTTTGTGGGCTATGGGAGGGAAACTGCAACTTTGTCCTGGGATTAGTCCAGGAGCAGGTACTGCCAATGGTTTTGTGGGTATGTATTTTCCATCTTTGCCCAGAACTGCAAATAAGTTCACACAAGTGACCAACCGATAAAATGAGAGGTTTCTGCCTCCAAAGTATTGACTCATTCATTAAAAGTTGGAACAGCACTGAAATGTGCATGTCCAAAGCATTATTTAATCAATAAAGGGATACTGGGAGTGTTACAGATGAAGGTCTTAAAGTCACTGCTGGGTCATTTGGGGCAGTTGCTAATTGCCAGAGAAGCTGTTGGTGTCATGTTAAGGACATGTGTGTCATGATCTAGAGTTGGTTTATTGGAAAGGAATGCTCTCAGGCGTCCTTCTACCAACTTTTTGTTGATCAAAATAGTGCTTTTGGCATTAATGTTGATGGGAATAGTTCAGGAAAAAATAGAGAAAACAAACGGAATATTCTCCCAAATAGTTGTCTTGCAGCTACATCTATAGTTTTTCAGGAGTCAAACAGCAAATGTTCTGTCCTTATACAGTTTCAGTGACTTTGACATTCTGAATTTGGTTATGCAAATATTATTAGGAAATACTTTGTTGCATATTCTTTACAGTCTACCCAGTTAGGCCTATTAAAGAGGTTCTGTGACCTCATATGATCTCATTTGATTACTGTTGCTGTTTGTAGTTATTAAAAGCACAGTGTCCTACCCTGCTTAATTTCTTTCCATAAGTTGTTAGTTTTACATTGGTCTGAAGGTACACTTGTGAGCTTCAAAACTATCTCATTTGAAACCATTGATCACGTGTTGCTGTTAATGTTTATTACTGACTATACATCATTACAAAAACCACATTTCTAATAACAGTATTGCAGTGGGAATTACAGTGCAGCTAAAAATTCCACATTTTTCTCAAATTCTCAAAAATGGGACATGTTTCAAAGCTGCATTTTTCAGTTTATTCTCTTGCCTTCTGCAGAATGATTTAACATCTTATCCTAGCTATTCTATCCTTGATAAAGCTGGTGCAAACACAGAATAGAACGAATGAATGAATCAATAAATAGTTTTAAACTATTGGCTTAACATTTGGGGGTGTCATTTATTGAGGTTAATATTATCCACAGGGGAAACCAGAAGGGCAACTAGAACTATAGGAAATAAAAGTTTTACACAAGAACGTTCAGTGTACTAGGACTCTACTGCTGACATGGAAATCTCCATTCCGGAACAAAGCAGTTTCAAAGGAAGGGTCTAGGAGAAATTGCTGAGTTAGAATTTATCAGTTATTAATAAATTTAATAATTAATAATTTATTAATTGTTATTATAGTTAAATGTATGAATTGTTAAATAGATCTGATAGCTTTCTTAGCCACTATAGGTGTTAACCTGCTTGATGTAATTAAGTGATCACCAAATTACGGCTGTTGTGAATGGTCACTGCGTTTTATATTGTATATACCATTGACTATATCCCTGTGCCTCAATAGTATGTGGCCTTCCAAGTTTCAGAGTAGTTCTAGCAGTAATCCACTAACAACAGCAAGCCTGGACACACCATGAATCAATGACCCTGGAGTGTGGTAGAATGGTGAAAACAGCTCAGGAGTGACAATGGAAACTGATTATACCTACTAACTAAGGATCTGTCAAGTTTTGCATGCCTGGGAACAGTGAACAGCACAGGTATATTCTCCAGTCTCACTCCTTACCCCTCTTCTCTGCAAGTGAAAAACTGGCTGATCCACCATATGGCAAATATATGGTATATACAACACTGAGAGGGGGAAATTCTGAGCCCAGTATTTTGGAGTGTGGGCAGGTTGTTCTCCCTTCCATTCCCTGTCATCCTTCTGCTTCCTTCAAAAGAAAGGGAGGGAAGTTGTTACCCTCCTCTCCCCAGCATACCCTCATGTTCCAATACAAGCCCAGTGCTTGTATTGGTGGGGAAACTAATGATATATTTCTGACATGCTATCGAAGGGTTTTCTTTTCTTCCACCTCTCCCCCTGAACTCGGTAAAAGTTTTTGATGTGAATTGGGGGTGGGTGGGATTGACAGAGGATTCTGGTTTCAAAATTTCTTAATAGGTGTAATTCAATGAAGGAAATACCAAAAAACTTAATACACTATAAATCTCATTTGATGACACAAATGTTCCAGAGCTGAATTGGAAAGTAGACCATTGTCCAGACCAAATTCTTACCTACGTTAAATAATTTTTGTACAAATTAGAAAAATAAAGTAAGCTACAATATTGTTGCTTTTTTTAGCTGCAAGATAGATTACCTATTGAAAATGTTTCCTTGGGAATCTATTATTGTTACCTGAAGTACAATTTGTGCAGTTCTGCAGGAAGCACAAAGTCTAATACATGCAGTTAATTAGTCTCAACATTAATTCTTTAAAAGTGATTTATTACACAGATGCCATGTGAATAGGTAAAATAAGCAGAAATTATGCTTTAGCTGCGAGTAACATTGTTTTCATTTACAGAGGAATGTTCAACATGAGGACAATCTTTTGTAGCCATCACAAGAAAAACAGGCTAAGAATTCTGCTTATTTTAGTAATATGCTTGTATCACGTGGGACCATTCTTTTCAAAGCACTCAATCACTGTGGCATTCGTGTGATCCTTTAATAATAACTGGTTTTAACTATGCTGTAGGTTGCACTTGGTGTATTGGCCCTCAACTTCTCAAATTCTGCCAGTTCAGCTATTGTCCACCCAGAGTTCCTGTAGTCATGTGTCCATTCTGTACAACTCTGATCTTTCCATTTCCATGTTACTGTTCTATAACTCCCTCCCCACCCCTTCTCTTATCCCAGATCTTGTTGCTAATTTGGCTTGTTGCTGCCTTCTCTGACAGCACTTAGAGTGGACTAGAATCTGGGAGATCCACGTTCAGGTCCCCACTCTGTCACTCTATGTGCCCTTGGGCTAGTTGTACTCTTTTAGCCTAACCTACCTTACAGAGTTGTTGAAAGGATAAAATAGAGGAGAGGAGCGCAATGTAAGCCAATGCCAGCATTCAAATTGAAGATAATCTTCTGACTGAGATGTCTCCCATTTCCCTAACCACTTCTTCAGCCTCTGCCTTGAATCTACATGCTTTGCTTTGGGCATCTTAATTTTAATAAAAACTGCTTTGTCTCTGCTGTGGAACTCTTGATCTAAGCTTTGTATATATTTCACTTGCCTGTTTTTTCTTCTGAATATTATAGTCCTGTAATTGCTTTCTGTTAAGTGTCCTCTCTCCTCTTTGACATGTCTGTCTACTTTTTAGACTCTGAAGTCTCTGCCCTTCAGCTCATCCTTGTCCTCTACCCTTGACTTGTTCCCCTGCTGTCCCACCCCTTCAATTTTTTTTTGGCTGTTAAGTCAGAGCTGACTTATGGCAACCCTGTAGGGTTTTCAAGGCAAGAGACACTTAGAGGTGGTTTGCCATTGCCTGCCTCTCCATAGCAACCTTGGTATTCCTTAGTGGTCTCCCATCCAAATACTGACCAGGGCCAACCCTGCTTAGCTTCTGAGATCTGATAAGATTGGACTAGCATGGGCTATCCAGGTCAGGACAAGTGATTTTTATAACAAATGATGAACAAATGATTAGCCCTATCATTCCCACCCCTGGCTGAGCTCCTCCATATTTCTGTCCATGTCCTGTGCAGCTGGATGGCCCCTTTTTGCTGATTGCCTTCTACAAATTCATCCTCTGTTCCTTCTCTGATCCATATCAGCTCTAGAACTGTTATTGCTTTTTCACTACCCTTTTCATGCCTTATTAATACCTGCTCTGTTGCCTCAGCTCTCCTTTGCAAGTATGCCACTATGACCATCCAGAAGCTTTGACTCTTAAATGACTCTGCCCATTCTTCATTGCTGCTCTTTATTTTTGGAACACTTATGTGATGATACCTTTATCTTGCTTTACATCCTCCTCAAAGCTCACCTTGTCTTGCTGAGCATTCCACACATTCCTTAGTCATCACCCCCACCCCCCGAAATGAAGCTGAAATACATGTAACTGTACTAATATTTTCCCCATTCCTCCCTCCCATTTTTCTTCCCTCTTCCTTCTTCCAGGGGCCAGTAGTCTTTGCATCGCCCTGTAAAGCATTATGCATATAGCTGCTTGATGGGGCACCCTGTTCACATGTTACAGTGAAAGCACATCCATTCTGCATGTACATGTATACATCTGTTTGCAAGAAAGCACCATTGTGTGTCTACTTGACAAATGAAACTGGAGACCAGTGTCTGGACAAATGTGCAGGTTCAATCACACATGTACCTGCACACATGTTGATTGTAACACGATAATTACTCACTTAGAAAGATTGTATGTGTGTTCACTGCAACTTGTGAACAGGGCTAAACACATATTAGTAATGATTGTGTTCCCCATTGATACTAAACATTTTATAGCTTTTACTTTCAAAAAAATGAAAACCATTCTTAAGAGAGAGCTTTTGTTATTTGAGATAACCTTTGTCTAAGCAGTACTGAAGTTCCCAGAAAAATCCAGAAGTTACTGAGTTCTATGGATAACCTTTGTCTAAGCAGTACTGAAGTTACTGAGTTCTATAAAATGATTTTTGCCAACTGGCTTTACCGTAGTGTACCCCGTTTCCTGTCAGTGAGTTTGGAGCTTGTGCAAAACCTGTGTTGGGAGTACTGTACAGTACCAAAACTCCATGCAGTCTTTTAACCCTTAATCTTGTCCTCCATTCTTGTCCTTATGCCAAAGGATTAGAAGTGTTTGAAACTGAAAAATAAAGCCATTAAGAAATACACTCAAAATATCAGATTATATATTGAGTGGTTAATAAAATGCTAAGCCAGTAGTGTATCTGGAAGTACAGTGTAAACTTTATTGGCATGTGCTGCATGCTTTCTTGGCAAATTAGCACTAACATAAGCTAGGTGAGGACAATTTTTTATCTTATTTACTACCCAAGTGTTTAGCAACAGTAATTTCACGTTCATCTTTTGATGAGATATATGTGCTAGGCTTGTTCAAGAAGTTGAGTAGGCATGAAGCTTGAGCACTGGAGACTCTCTAACAGCCATCCAACATCTATGAGGAATTTAGGAATGGCAAATAAACCAGCATATGCAAGAACAGGTGCAAGTTCATTTCGGTAAGCAATGCAAAGCCATATGGGCTAAAAAAGAGAAACCTGATCACAATTGGCCTCGTGACACGTTTTATAATAGCTTTTTGGATCAGCTGCAGCTTTCTTTTTTGTACTGGGCTTTCAGCCAGTAAGGAATCCTGGTAATCAATTCATGAGAAGCTAGCTAACTAAATAAATAGGCTGATTAAAGCTTAAATGAGTGAGGTAGTGTGGATACTTTAGTTGGCATGGCATTCTATGGATGTTACACTACATACCTGTGCAGGCAGTCCTGTCTAAGCCAATTGATTTTTTAAAAAATTCTCATTTTCAGGGATGAGTAAGAAGATTTGTCCTCTTTTCTGGCTCTTCCTCTTATCATATACTGTTCCAAATGTTCTGATCAGGAAGCACAGTTACCTTATTTAGGCCCCGGTCACACGGGCCGGAAAATGTGGGGGGAAAGTGTGGCTGTTTGCCCCGGAGCAAAATAACGTGTGGCTGCCCAATCACACGTCCTGTTGAGGTCCCGTGGTTAGGGTATGAGGTGCCGATCACTCGGCTATCCTGCAGCGTGGCAAAGATGCGGCACGGCGCGATCACACCAGCAATTGCTAGGCAATGCTTCCGTGGTAAACGTGAATTTTTTTTTTCCTCACCAAAAGGTGAACATGCACATGATCGTTTGTGCGCATCCTGTGCAGACTTTAAAAAAAACCCAACCTGTTTGCAATGGGACTAGGACGGGACACGATCAGACGCCCGCCCTTGCCCCATGTTTTCCAGAAACTAGTACATCGTAAGTACTACTTTTTTACTCTGTATCTTCGGCATGAAGCCACAGGTTAGCCATGGGTGCACTACACTTCCAAGATGTTGCGGTGTGATCGCCCCTGGAAAATACGCCTCTCATCCGTATGTTTAGCGCGACAAATGCTCCGTGTGAACGGGGCCATAGTTGACTCTGGCTGCCTTTATCTTGTCAAAGAAGGCACTGGGTCAGTGAGGCTGACCCCTGTCCTTGACAAGGAGAGTTTTATGTTTTTTGAACAGCCTGATGCAATGACACCTGCTCCCCAAATTAGAGAGGGGAGAGAATTACCACGAGACAAAAGGCTCAAATTGGCCACCATGTGAAACAGGATGCTGGACTAGATGGTCCCTGGTCTGATTCAGCAGGCTTATTCTTAGGTTAAAAAAAACCACTGTTGATTATTCTGCTGTTTCACTTGAGCTACCCAAGCTTACCATATCTATTTTGTATATGACTTTCAAGTAAACATGAATAATTACATTACCTCCTGATGACTACTGTCATCTTCAGATCTTCGACGTGGTCTCTGTGCTTCACACCCATGGGATCTAGTGCTCACGCGCTGGATCGATCGGTGCTGTAGCAAGCTCTTTTAATGGACTTCCGTGCCCAGTCCCTCGGGCATGCGCAGGAACCCCACCGCGCATGCCCAGAGGGGTGGGCGCAGACATCCCGCCAGTTCCTTTCTTATCGCCGTGTTGGAAAGACCTGTTTCTTCATCAGTCTGATCGGTTCGCTGTTCGCTTTTGCCTCACAACTCTTAGGAATTATTTCCATTCTTTATTTTATCTTTTTTAGTGATTTGTTCTTTTTTTTAAAAAAACCTTTATTTTCTTCTGAGGGGAATATACCTCAGGCCTTCGGGCCACCCCACCCCACTCAACCGTTCCCTCCACTTCTCTTCTTATGGAGAAGAGTGGGGATTTTTCAATAGATGCAAACGTTGTGGTAGCAAACTTGCTCCTCCCGACCGTCATACCCTCTGCATTTTTTGCCTTGGAGAGTCTCACAAGCCAGAGTCCTGTCGTCACTGTGCTCGCTTCTCTAACCAAACGAGAACGAACCGTGCTGCGCACCTTAAAGTGGCGCTGCTTGAATCGGCCCTTGCTCCTGCCTCAGCGATGGAGGAGAGGCTGTCTACATCGACACCTCTGGCATAGAGACCTGCCTCCGATGTCGACTGCCTGACACCGAAGCCCTCGACATCGAAGGCACGATCGTCCGCCTCAACGCCAATAAAAAAAAAGGCTAAGGCAAGTACAGAGCATAAGAAGGGCACCTCCAAGTCCCTTAAGGCGGCGAAGAAGGGGAAGGAAGCGGTGCCTGCACTGGGTGATGCCCCTATAGTGCCTTCCGCTCCAACGGCAGTCCCTCCACCGATACCGACCATCCATGTATTGGATCCCCCTGTCCACCAAATGCAGCCTCCTTACTCCGACATCGAAACGATAGAGCTCCTAAGTCATCAGATGGATGCAGAGCGATCTTCGACGTGGACTCTGTGCTTCACACCCATGGGATCTAGTGCGCTTCAAAGATCACCAGTTATTCGTAAGCAACCTGCTTTTCTCTGTCTCCTTCTTTATCGTCGACATCGACGGAATTGGAAGCTCCCAACGTCGATCCACGTCGGCACCGATATACTTAATGTGATACGCAGCGTCACCCTCCACGTCTGCACACTCAATCCGTCGATATCGACAACCGACATTACAGGGACACTTCTCACAGACAAGCTACTGCCTTGTCTCCCAGACGTCCACGGTCCAGAAGCCGCTCCCCCAGAGTCTTCCTACCTCTCCCACCGCCAATGTTGTGGGATCAACAACAGTTGAGGTACCTCTATGGGGCTTATCCACCGTCCATGCCGTAGTTGACTCCAGCGGGCTATTCTGATTGGGATCGCTACTCGACCCACTCCGTTCATAGGTCGAGATCACCACACAAGTCGAGACCTTCGGCGTCTCTGTCGCGTCCTCCTATAGTTGATCCATCCCATCATACTCTGGAACCAAGTCGTCCACTCAATCCTCCGGTCACTCCAAACCCTGTCGTTCCCGTCGTCCATCTGGAACCAGTACCGTCTCAACAGGACACTTCGGTCCACACACCACAACAAGACTCCTCTGACTTCATGGAAGAGGACTCAGATACAGAGGCTTCTGAGGCTCATACCTCTCCAGACCATACATCTCCCAACCAAGAGGTTGCGGAGGACTTACCTGTATCTCCATCGGACAACCTTACCTCCTACACTGATCTAGTCAAGAGAATGGCCCACTCTTTAGGTCTCTCTGTCGTCCAGCAACATCCGCAGGCGACAGACTCTGTTTACGACATAGTTCAGCTCGATACCTCGTCCACCTTGGAATTGCCCATGTCCTCAGTACTACTGCAGGCAGCAAAATCACCATGGCTAAAGCCTTTGTCTGCTCCTGTGTCCACAAGGAAATTGGATCACATGTACAGAGTCCAAGACTCGGATGCCGAATTCCTCTTCTCTCACCCACAGCCTAACTCAATGGTGAGAACGTCCTCCTCCAAATCTAAAAGAACGCATTCCACTCCTTCGGATAAGGAGGGTAAGAAATTGGATGCCTTCGGCAGGCGCTTCTACTTTACAGGAGCATTAGGAGTCAAGGCCTCTAACTACCTGGCCTGTATGAACCGATATCAGTATACTCTCTGGGAACGGTTCTCTGAACTTCTTACCCATCTCCCAGACGACAAACTTCAGGCGGCCAGAATCATCCAAAAAGAAGGCATGGTGTTGGCAAAACAGGAGCTCAACACTACCAAACATGTCCTCGAAGCATCTTCACGAATAATGGCTTCTGCAATAGCTCTCAGAAGACATTCCTGGATCCTCAACACTAACCTCCCGTTAGACACTAGGTCTTATGTGGAAGACCTCCCCTTCGATGGCCAGGGTCTCGTTAATGCCACTACTGATTGTACTCTGCAGGAGTTAGATAAGAGTATAAAGGCATCTCGAACTCTAGGGGTATCATCCTCTGCAAGACAACAATACCGTCCTCGCACCTGGTCGAGGTCTTGGCAGAGGCGTACCCCAACTCATCAATCTCCTGCCTTCCATAAACCAAAATTTGGCTCCGGACAACAAGCGTCCCGCACCAAACAGTCCAAACCCTCCAAGCAGGGTTTTTGACTTCCCGGTCACCCAGCTCAAACCCGTCTGTCACCCTTCCTTCAAAATTGGCGTCACATCACCTCTGACGAGTGGGTGCTGTCCATCTTGTCCCGGGGCTACAAAATTCAGTTCCAACAGAACCCCAATACTCCTGTAGTCATATCCACGCCCCCTTCCCCACCTCTCCTCGAGGAGGTGTCC
>NW_015165849.1:359138-398190 GCF_001447785.1 Gekko japonicus | reverse complement strand
GCAGGCGGAGGTCTTCCTTCCTGACTTCTTCCCAAATCCGTCAGCAGCGGAAGAAAAGTTATTACACACTCTAGACGCGCTCTCCTGTTCTACGTCAATAGAACACTCCCAACTAGATGAGACTCACAACTTATCGTCTGGTACGTTTCTCCATGGCTGGGTAGTCGTATCATGGCTCAGCGCCTGTCGAAGTGGATTGTAGGTCTGATCCATCTATGTTACCTACTCGTCAAACAGCCATTACCTGGCCCTATCAGGGCTCACTGTACCAGGTCCAATAACGGACATTTGCAAAGCCGCTACCTGGGCCACGCCTAACACCTTCATCAGGCACTACGCCCTAGATGTCCGTACCAACACCAGTACCAGCATGGGACGTCACATTCTGTCTTCGGCTACGCAGTAAAAGACCTGCCAGGACCCTTCTCCAGGTAGGCTACTGCTCGCTAATCCCCAATGGTGTGAAGCACAGAGACCACGTCAAAGATAAGCAGGTTGCTTACCTGTAACTGGTGATCTTCGAGTGGTTATCTGTGCATTCACACCACCCGCCCTCCTTCCCCGCTGCTGTCAGCTTCTACATTTTTAATAGGGTTTGATTTGTGACGGTTTGTAGGAACTGGCGGGATGTCCGCGTCCACCCCTCTGGGCATGCGTGGTGGGGTTCCTGCGCATGCCCGAGGGACTTGGCGTGAAAATCCGTTAAAAGAACTTGCTACAGCACCGATCGATCCAGCGTGTGCGCACTAGATCCCATGGGTGTGAATGCACAGATGACCACTCGAAGATCACCAGTTACTGGTAAGCAACCTGCTTATGTCTGCTTCAGGTGTTCCACCATCCTAGGCTAGTTGGGTGGCAACCAGAGAAAGGGCCTTCACAGTTGTTGTGTTGTCTCCTATTGTTGTCTTCTGCAGGCAAGTGAAGACTTTTTCTTTGGCTTCGTATTCCCTCACTAGTATTTAGTAGCCCGCCTCTCTAAGTATTTGTATTTTAAGTGTGTTATAGTGTTTCCTACCTTGGAGGTCCTGAATGGAGTAGAAAAGTGGCATAGAATTTTTTAAAACAAATTACATAGTAAAATGGAGCCACTTGTTTAGCTGCCTTATCAAAAGGACCAGAAGCATTCCTTTTGCGTAGCATTTGAGTATCATTCCCCTTGAGTATCACTTTCATTAATTCATCCATTTCAACTTGTTTAAACCTCAGTCATTCAGTGGTAGTTGGTATTAGTGCAGACGTCAAATGGTGTACTGATATCTTTGCTGCACCCAAGTAATTTTGCAAAAATCTAATCACAATTTGATCAACAAAATAATTTAAATTGATTTCCCTGTTGGTTGATATTTCATCCCCCTGGGACCAGCAAACTTGGACATACAGGCAGTCCCATCAAGCTTGTCTTGTGTATTACACCAGCAAGCTTGAATATAAGTGTCAACAAAATCATGCAGGATGTCTTCATGTCTGATGAAATTGCCTTTAAAGTAGAACATATTGAAAGTGGCATGTTCTAACTTGTCAGAGACCAAAAATTAACCTATTTGCATTACTATTACATTACTGTGTAATGTTCTTGATATTGATGTTTCTGCAAATATAATAAAAAATCATCTTGTTGTAGTGCAAATTGAATGAGCACATTATTGGGAACTAAACTCAATTCCATCATTTATGGAACAGCTTCTTATTTGCAGCAAATCCCATAGATTTGAATGGATCCCACAGCTTCTCTGCAGATAAAAAGGCCAAACAAGTCTGTGCAGATCATGGGAACCATATAGATAAAAGCCACATGGGACAGAGGTTGTATTAAGAAGGAGAATTAGGTGGACTTCCGGTGGGTGGATTGGCGATGGCGGTTGCTCTCCTCGATGCTCGAGGAGGCGACTAGCACACTTTCAGCTTGGAGGGGTGCCACCTCAAGTGGCACCCCCACGGAGCCCTTGTGAAGGGTTCCAGGCCAGGGGGCTCTTGAGGGTTAGCCTCTTCGACGGCTTGATGCCGGAGAATAGAGGCTTCCCTCTGCCCCGATGGTCCAGCCGATGGGTGACCTTAGGTTACAAGCCAATCTAACCGGGACAAGCGCAGGAGATCGAGCGGAATAGCATATGAAGAGAGCGGGGTCAAGATATGACCAACAATGAACGTGAGTTCGAAATAAACGGACTATTTTACTAAAACAAAGTAAACCCCCCCCCCCCGTGGGAAAACCAAAAATGAACGTGAGTTCGAAATAGACGGACTATTTTACTAAAACAAAATAAACCCCCCCCCCCCGTGGGAAAAGTGGAGCATAAGGAGGGACGCCTCCTAAGCGCATGAATAGACCAATGTAGCGAAAGGGGAAGGGGGGAAATAAACACCAAGTTTTTTCTGAGAGACTTACTTGAGTACCAATAGTGATTAACACATGGAATTCACTGCCATAGGAAGTGGTGGCGGCTACAAGCATGAACGGCTTCAAAAGGGAATTAGATAAGCATATGGAGCAGAGGTCTATCAGTGGCTATTAGCCACAAGGTATAGATAGGGGCTCTGGGGCAAGTGATGCTCTGTCTTCTTGGTGCTTGGGGGGTCAACAGTGGGAGGGCTTCTAATGTCCTGGCCCCACTGGTGGACCTCCTGATGGCACTGGTATTTCTGGCCACTGTGTGACACAGAGTGTTGGACGGGATGGGCCTTTGGCCTTATCCAACATTGGCGTCTCTTGTTCTTATGTTCTTATGACGAGTCTTTCGAGCCCTGGCATAGCGGTTTGGAAGTGTAAACAAAATGGAATATGGCAGCTTCCCAAGTTAGCGGATATGCTGAAGCCGGTAATGGAGCAACTCGGTGGTATTAACCAGCAGTTGGCCACACTAAACCAAAACTTCGCTCTGCAGCAGTGCCAGCTGGCAGAAACGGAGAAGAAAGTGGAGCATGCAACTGTGAAAATTACAGAGATAGATATCGCAAATAAGAAGATGAAGAAAAGAGTGACGGATGTGGAAACAACACAAAAACTTCAGGAAACTCATTTGTTTACAGCTTCAAATGGAAAAAGCTAACATGACTCTCAGATTTCAAGGGGTGCCTGAAATTGAACAAGAAGATTTAAAGGAGACTCTGGGAGTAACAGGTATATCAGCGGATGAAATAGTAAAAGACATGGAGGCTGCCTATCGGGCATACTCTAATTATATCAGAAAAAATAACCTGCCTGGAGAGATTGTGGTGAGATTCGCAAGAAGACAGACCAGAGATGCGATATTAAAGGCAACTTCAGCAAATCCACTGAAAATTGGGAATACAATCATAAAGACTTTAAAGGATATTCCATTTGAAATCCGTCAAAAGAGGAAAGGCTACAAGGAATTGATCACATTTCTTCAAACTAATGGAATTCATTGCAGGTGGGCAATTCCTGAAGGTGTAATTTTTAAAGTCAACGATAAAAGAGAGAACATTGACTCCATCTTTAAAGCTAAGGAATTTTTGAGACGTCAGCTTGGACCGGAAGAAGAACTTAAAGATGAAGAATCCAAGTCAAGTGACTCTGCTACTTCAGGAACGGACGGGGACTCTGTGGGGGAAGCGGGTGCGGGAGTGGGAGCAACGAAAACTGTGTATAACTTTAGGGATAGGAAACCGAAGTAAGGGCAGAAGGACTCTGTAATTGCTCTTTGAAGTAAAGAAGATGCTCAAGAAGTACTCTCACAAAGATTAACTTACTAATATAGAAGATGTGTTAAACAAGAGCTTCACAAGTATATTGTATCACTAACACTTGTTTTACTAACATTTAGATTAACATGGAAAGGATCTCCTACTCTTGGGATTTTAGTTAGTGGGGGTATCTTTCCTTTATCCTTAGATGTAGTCCCCTTCCTTTATTTTTCGTTGTAGTTAATAGTCTTATGAAAAAATAATAAAAAATACCCTCTTGGGGGTTTCAAAAAAAAGAGAGAGAGAGAGAATTAGATGAGATTCACTGAAAGAGTTGGTAGAGTCTACCCCTTTGACTCTGCAACACAAATGGGCATTCAGCTACTTACCATCTCATCGCTATGAAAATGTCAACTCGGTGCGTAGCAGTGGTAAAAAAGCAAACTCCATGCTGGGGATTATTAGGAGAGAGACTGAAAATGCCCCTAGATGCAGTCTCATTTGGAACACTGTGCACAAATGTTCCCCCACTGTTTTTTTAATGTTGTGGTTTCTAATGTCAGACTTATGTCTATTTATTCGCTGCAACCTCCTGGACTGAATCCTCCTGGACCAAATTGAGATCTAGGTTTCCTGTCTCATTACCAATGCTGATATCTCCAAGCCTACTACCCCTCTGCATATGAGACCTATTGTCATTCACCTGCTATTGTCCTCTGCCTGCTATTGCCATTCAGCATCTGAAATCACCATTATAAAGTTTATATCTCCGGTACCTGGTATTACATTTTATGGCACACATGACCTGGCCAGAAAAGTGACACTTATGTCAGATCCAGCCCTTGTAACAAATATGTTCAACACCTCTGCAGAGTCTAGAGTAACTAAAGTTTATTTTGTTTGGATGAGTACCTGAAATTCTAAATATGCAGAGTTTCAAGGAACAGTCAAGTCACTCTACAGGAGAATACTTGTTCAGTTATATTTGTTAATCATAGCTAGGAGAGAATCTAGGCACAGAAAAATGAGGGGACTAATAGAAAGTAGTGATTGGTACCACTTTTATAAGTATATTTGGAGAAGAAAACGTTTGTCTTTATTGTGTGATCTAATTTATAGCTTTAGAAAGGTTCATTACTACTAGTTTCCAAAACAAGGCTTTGTTCACATTATTTTGATTATTTAAAGTAAAACATTTTAAATGGAAGATTAAGAACAGACATTAAATCAATATTTTATTTAATGTCTTGCACACTGATGTGACACAAATTAAAACAATAATGTATGAAAATTGCTGAAGCAAGAAATGAGACAGCTGTCAGAGAATAAGAAGCACATTTCAGTCACTAGATAGCTTAATGGGTAATGGTTTGGCCTGGGACCTAAAACATAGTGTTGGTGCCTCACAAATCTGTTTGTGGAAGAGTATTCAGTAAAGCAGGGACGTCACTGAAGGGAGTTTCCTTGTTCACCACCCACCTCGAGGGTATAAGGGTCAGGCAGGATCATATGAGAGAAAGCAGTCTTTCAAAACCCGTCTCCTCAGTCTGTTTAGCCATAAATCAGTGGAACAGTGTAAGCATTGTATTTGTGAGAGGATTAAAAATCAGTTGCACAACAACATATCCAACAATGTTAATACCAAAAAGTACTTTATGAAGTATATTGTGTTCTAGGGTTGTTCCTAAAAGATTAGAAGTGTGATCTTACTTAGAAGCAAGTCCTACTAAATCCCCTTACAACAGGGGTCTCCAACATGCTGCCATGGGTGCCCACCAAGTGCTTTTAGGAAATGGGTGGGTGGGGCCAGATGGGGCTTTTGCCCAGCAAGGCTTTTGATTGGCTGTGCAGATTTTTTTAAAAACAATGCTTTGGCAGCAGCTGTCACCACTGCACAAGGTAAGCTGGGGCGACCATTTTGTAGCTGGCTCCATCTCCTACAGCAGCCATTTTGTGGCTGCACCCATCATGCTGTGTCAGAATTTCAGTAGCACCCAAAGGCTCAAAACTGTTGGGGACCCCTGCCTTATGAGGTTTGTGTACCCTAGGGTGTGTAAAAGAAATGCAGCAGACTAGAAACACCTATTGAATATGCTCAGACAGTGGTCCATGTGAAACTGCCTTTGTTGTTGTTGAGTCGCACAGTCGAGTCCGACTCTTTGCGACCCCAAACCAAAACCTTAATCTGATCCAGTATTTAACTTGGAGCCAGTGCAGCTGGCGGAGCACTAGTTTTATATGGGCTCTAGATGGAGTGCTTGTAAGCACATGCGCAGCCACATTCTGGAACAGTGGAAGTTTCTGGCTCAATCTCAAGGGTAACCCTGTGTAAAGCGAGTTACAGTAGTTTTAGCCTAGAGGTGACCATTGCATGGATCACTGTGGCTTAAGTCAAGGCAAGACAGGAAGGGAACTAGTTGCTGAACTTGGTGTAGGTGGAAAAATGCCAGTCTGGCAACATTTGTGATCTGGCCCTCCATTGAGAGGGAGGCATTCAGAATCACTCCTAAGCGTTTCACGAGTGGCCTTGTTGTCAATGGTTCATCGTCAATGGCTGGAAGTTGGCATCCCAGCCTGGGATCTCCCCGGCTCAGCCACAGGACCTCTGTCTTGGATAGATTTAGTTTCAGCTGGCTCTGAAGCAGACCAACCACATACTCTAGACCTCGGGCCAAATTGTCTGGGGCAGTATTTGGCCACCTGTCCATCAACAGATACAGCTGAGTGTCATCAGCGTACTGGTGATATCCCAGCCCAAAGTGCCATATCAGGTGGGCAAGAGGGTGCATGTAGATGTTAAATAACATTGAGGAGAGGGTTGCCTCCTGGTGCCACCCTCTGTCCCTGACTCTGGAGAAATGAGACAAACCATTTTAAAGCTGTCCCATGAATCCCCACATCAACAAGGCTTGACTATCTTTGGCTTCCTATGCCTTTGTTTGGATTTGCTAGCAATTATTATTTTGGGAAAGGGTATTCCTTCATTCCCTCATATCTCAGAGCCTGCTGGAGGGTCTTAGTCTGTTTTAGAAATGTGTTGTTTGATATGGTGCATACTCCACTTGCTCCAGACCAACAGGGCCAGTTCTAGCCACACCCTCTAAGCTGCCTAGGACAAGTTGCCATCAGTGGTAGTAATTACTAGCAGTACAATTCTTCAAAACCAATATTTTTACTTTCCTGAATTTTTAGCTTTGTGTCGACCTGTTGATATAATTGGATGCTCTTACTGACCATGTTTTGACCATGTTTTAACCATGTGTTGTAATTGTACTTTGAGGGTGACAAATATTTCAGTAAATGTTAGGGGCCAGATGAGTTGCCTCTGAGGACTTCATTTGGGTCTACAGTTGTATATCCTGACTGGCACTCACAGAACACTAAATGTGAAACAACAGTGTCTCAGGACGCTGTGCTGCAGGCTCGATCAGGATTGGGTTCTTGTGGCATTTTTAAAAATTGCTTTAAAATGGTGGTATCGCCCAGGGGTCACACCCACAGATGTCATCACATCTACTCGAGCTCTTTGTAAAGCAGTATTGCTGTGTAAGTTGGATACCAATAAAATATTACAAAACCTCTTGGGCATCAGCTAAGTGACTCTTTGCCCAGTTCCTGTTTTTACTTTGGGTGTACCACAGTACACTGACATTTTTAGGACTTGCAGTTTCCTAGTTTCCCCCCCCCCTTGATTAAGCCCTGCTGAAGTCGATACATTTCAAGTGTGTGGATTCTTTTATAGGACAGAGTGTATGTGTTGAAGGGAAAAACAAGTACAAATATAGCACATTGTGCTAAACCTGGGCCTTCCCAATGTTGACTTGTATTTCCAACCTTTAGATTCTCTCCAAATGAAAATGACTAACTCTGCACATTCTGCGAGGATAGTAGAACCCTTTGAAAGTGCCTCATGTTCTGTTGAGAACTTTGTTCTGTCTTTTAGAAGAATGGCTGTCCAAATGAACTGAAGGGGCACTGTTTCTTAACAGGCTTCAAGATAAGTACCCTGATGCCTTGCCTATGGCAGTTGATGCATCTTGGAATTATTCTGGAAATGCACCTTAGCAGGGTCTTGTTGGTATGAGACAGGCTGAGATTATCTCTGATATCTGGCACATCCCAATGAATTGGGGGCATCAACAACATGATTCTGGCCAAACTTGCCTGTATTGATTTAGTTCTGAAAACTAGGTTTTGAGTTCCTGGAGCAGATAACATGTATTTCTGTCTTTGTTTTCAAAGTGTTCGCCTGTCAGGGTTTGATAGTCAGGTCACACAACACAGTGCTTCATAAAAAGAATTCTGTTTATTGGTATACCAGGACTATGACACGTGTACTGCTTGTGTCAGGAATGACCAGGAACAGTATGGCACCTTGACTTACACTAGGATCAAACACCCCCCCTTACAAGCTGAAGCCACTAAGCAAAGTTCGCGTGGGCGGGGAAAGAAAGCGGGCAAAAAGCAGAAAGCTGTTGGTTCCCAGCAAAAGCCAACAGCAGCTGGAACATCCCAAGGTCAAGAAAGCATCACCAGGGTCTTTCCTATAGGATCGTAAGACTTTCCAGAGAGAAGGCCCTCAGGGGTGGTTCAAATTACAAAAAAATGCCACTTTGTTAGGATAATATGGGAATAGGACATTATTCTCTTGTATCACAGGAAGAGAAGGAAATCTAATTTAGAAAGGTTTTACTAGGATTTGGGTGGTAATTCAGTTCTTTGCGCTGAGGGGGATTCATTTAAATTGCTGAATGTTTCAGGGCTTTGCTAATTTATGATTTATGATGTTCTGTGGGCCAGAAAAGCTCAGATCCAAAAATTTTCCTCAACCAGAACTTACTAGATGGCCTGAGAGAAGACCCTATTTTCGTAGCCTCATTCTTCCCCCTGCTTGGCAGGGTAACAGTGGCCTACATTGCCAGGCTGTTTGCAAGGATAACTTGAGTGTGTATTGTAACACACACTGAACTCTTGAAATGTGCTATAAAATGTTTATTGTGGAGGATTGTGTTGTGCCCTGTTTATGAGAAATTTTAGCTGCATGATACTGGAGCAATTTTTCAGGCTGCTAAGGTCATGCCTGACAAGACTCTTGAATGGAGGATAATCTTGATCCTGGTGTTGGAAGTTTGGTAGTGGGTTGTTAAGAGAATCAAAAACCCATTTCTGTGCTGCACATCACAGCAATGGAGCTGGAACGATGGCAGCTTGAAAGCAGAATAAAGTGGTTGCTGTAACATTCTGCCTAAGAGTCAAGGGAGAGATGCCAGAGGACTAGATTTGTAGTAACTATTTTTCTAGAAATTGCCTGCCCAGGAGTGACTGATTTTGTACTTGGTAGCTTGTGTAGTTCTTCAGGTCCTAATGAGAGCCAGACATGGCTGGAATTTCCCTTAAATGGGAAACTTTGCCAGGACCTTTCCTGAATAATTTCTACCTTTGGTCTAACTACATGGAGAATGGATGATGAGTACCTGCTCAGTTCCTTTCTGTCCACTGCAGCGTTTGCAGCATTTTGGAACGTCTCTAAGGGAAATAGTCTTCTCTCCTCTGCTAGTTTTTCATCTTCAGTAAAATTGTTCTAGTTGTTTTAGTAATAATTAGTATCTTTTAAATAAGGGAAAAAAGAGTTGGGTTAGAGTTAGACTACTGAAAGCTCTCAGGAAAAGGATAGATGCTCTCCCACTCCAGTGCTATTGCAGGTGAGTGACACATGCTTACTGGAAAGGACAGTTTGGAGGCTGTGCTGCTCTCTGTCAAGCCCTGGATGCAATCACTCCCACAACACTCTTGTAGCAGCAAGATTTGTTTATTGAGAGGTAGAGAGATTCCAAGCATAGACAGATTTTGTGTCAGAACTGGCCTCCAGATGCCAGGACTGACCGTATACTACAAGCAGGACATCCCCCCCTATGCCAGCCACCCAATCAGTATTCTCATTCAGCCCGTCAAAGATCCAAGCTGGCCCTTGTGGCCGCCCACAGCACTTGCAAACTAATGGTTACATTATCTAGAAGCTCCCTGCATTACAAGGTCATGTTGGATGCCGAGATCATACAGTTCCCAGGGTCTCGCAGACTGCTACAAGCTGGCAGTATTCAAGCTTAAGCAGACATTCACACACACATCCACTCCCCCCCTTCCTATCAGAGAAGATAAAACAGCAGTGAAATATTTGGCCCTGGAATACATGTAGACGAAAACAGTGGAATAAGCATGTCTGAGAAAGTAGTTCACCCCTAATGCAACTGACCATGAGTTTGGCTAGACAGCCTTCTATGGCAAGCAAGGCCTGAGCTTGACACTCTCCTTTCTGCCTGCTCCTTTTAGGATTGATGCAGTGTTTGGTAGAGCAAGCAGTTAGTAGGTCTCAACAGCTACAGCTGATCTTCTCTCACGTCTTTGAATACTGTACTTTATGACAGCTATAAAATCAATAGCATAAACTCTTTTCCATTTATTGTCTTTACTCTGGTCAATATGAGATTTGACTTCATTCAAATTTATTCAATGGGGAAACCTCTAGCCCCTTGTAAAAACAAATGTGATTGGTTGCATAGAGAAGGACTGTAGTCTAGTGGGTAAATGTTTATTCATGTCCCTCCTCATGCAGCCTTTGTAACTTGATTCAGAGTGGATGACTGGATTTCAAAATCAGACTTTAATTTTGTTGTTTTAAACTTCCATTCTGTAAGATTTATGTCTGAATTGAATGTTGTTGTTTTTGTTAGCCATTCAGTCATGTCCCACTCTTGGCAATTCGGTGGGCCAGCTCTATGTTGTCTGATCTTGTACTGTTTCTTTGAGTCGTTCCATGCTCAGGCTGGTGTCAACCTTTATGGTGTCTAGCCACTGTGTTCCTTGGCGGCCCGGTTTCCTTTTGCCACTAACCAATCCAAGCATAATTGCTTTTTCTAGTGAGTTCTTCTGCATGGTCGTGGCCGAAATAAGACACAGTTTTGTGGGGAGTTTTCCTTCAAATGTCATGTCTGGTTTTATGCACTCCAATACTTGCTTGTTTGTCACCTTTATTGGCCAAGGAATGCGCAGAAGCCTTGATTACAAATAGATTAATGTCTAGATTCAGTCTCTTAGACATTCCTGGATGAAGCTGATTATCCTAGACCTGTTTGAATTTGACTCTTGTACTGTCCTGATTACCTTTGTCAGGAGAGAGATGGAGGAAATATGATTCCAATTCTGCTGGATCTCTCACTAGCTTTTGATACAATCCTTTAGAGTCCACCTGTCTAAGTTAGCAATTACTGTGCTTATGGATGTGGTTCTCCCATTAGTGGGTAAGTGCTTAAGGCTGAGGGACCTGTTCAGTCAAACAGCATTCATAATGCAGGATGCCATAAAGTTCCATCTTGTCCTGTTCAACATCTACATGAAACTATTGGGAGAGGTTGCTTGTTGATTTGGAGTGAACTGCCTAGGTAAACAACAACACTGTCTGTGTTTCACCTAATTTAGGTGTGTTGGCATGTACCTTGAATTTGTGTCTGCCTGCATTTATGTGCTGGATCAGCTAATCATCTGAGCCGCCTTCAGACATGGTGGGAGTGCTGTTTATGTGATACAGCTAGATTTTGGATGGTTTGGGGCAGAACTGGATTTTTCCGTAAGAACTGGCTTTATGGCTTGGTGTTCTTAAATCAACCTTTGTTTATGCTTGTCACGTGGTGTCCATGGCCTGGAGCACCTTTCACCAGTTTCAACTGGTGTGCATCTGTACCTTCTCTTGTATAAACATGGCCTTGTGTTTATGCCTTAGTAATGAACAGATTAGATTACTACAATGTTTTGTATGGGGGCTGCTAGTGAATAGGAGCTTCAGGAAATGCGCAGAACATAGTGACTCAGGAATTGCAATGAATATGTTCTGTCTGTTTCGGAAGATCTTCCTTGCCTCCCAGAATGTTTCTGAGTGCAGTTTGCTGTATTTGAGTTTCTAGAACTGTAAACAGTCTGGGCCAAGTATGCTCAAAAGCCAGTCTGGGGCCAAATGTGAACCAGTTTGTGTATTAAGATCAGGCAAAACTGCTTTGGATGTGCCATCCTTAAGAGATTAAGTTAGGTGGCTCGCTACAAGGGAGAGGACCTTCTTAGTCATGATGCCTTGGTCATAGAATGCCCCTCCCCTTTTCAGACAGCCGTTTTAGTAACTGGTTACTAACATAATTTTTCTGTCGTTTCAGACAGATTCGTTTTAGTAACCAGCTGCTAACGGATTTTTTTTACCTTTTCACACAATTCCGGTAGTCTCCCGTTCGGGAAGAGTGCCTAAGCCGTTATAGCTGCAAACTGCCTTTCTTCCGTTTTCAAGTCTTCCTGCCAGTTTGAAATCACTTTGGGTGCTGTGTGAAATGCCCCCTAGCGTTTCCTGCAGTGACGCTGTTTTCCCCGCCCTTTTTGGCTGCGCGAACAATCTTCCACAGAGGGTGTTTTTTTAAACAAGCTGCAAGCAGGGCTGGGCACGGGGGGGGGGGCGGCAAAGCAGGCAATCCTAAGTGCCCCCCCCAGCTGGCTCCTCTGGTACTGCTCAAGGGGCCAGCCCGGCCCAGGGTGGCTGGGGAGGGGGTAAACAGACCCTGGCAGGCCTCGCCCACCTTGCAAGCCGAGTGGGCGCTCCACCACCGCTCAGCCCCGTCCAGCCCATCTGTGGCGCCTCTTCCTTGCCCGGCACCTTCGTGAGGCTGCGGGCTGGAGGGAGGGGGAGCCACGCTTCTCCCCCCCATCATTTCAGGGCCAGGGGGGCTTAGCTGGGTGGCTCCTCCAGCGGGAGGGGCATGGCTGTCACCCCCAGGCCCCCCATCGGCACGTGGCGGGGCAACTCTGCTGGGCCTAGCCACTCCCTACCCGGGCAGATGCGGGGCTGGGGGGAAAGGTACAGCAGCAGATGCCCTGAAGCAGAGCACCTGCCATGCCCGTGGGCGGGGGGGGGGGTTTGAAGCAGCTGTCCCCAGCAGCCAGGCAGCAGCAGCAGCAGCAAGAGGATCCCTGGCCGGAGACGCAGTCGGGACAGGTCTCCGCTCACTCGCTTGCGGAAAGGCAGGAAAAAAGCGGCACTCTGTGAAATGGCTGTAGCACTTCTGGAAGGGAACTTGCTGTGTGAAATGTCCGTCGCTGTATTGCTTTACTTGGAACCAGGCCAATAATGAATGTCATCCAGTTTAGAAAGGCTGTCTGAAAAGGACCATAGTTGTTCATCTCTTGTATTTAGAAGCCAGATGACAGCTGTTCTATTCCTTTTGTCTTTTGGTGAAGTCAAGTGTTGAGATCTTGCTCAGTTGTTCTTATGCTGCTGCTTTTAGTTTTTCAGTTTCTCGTTAATTTTGTTTTAATTGATCTATGTTTTGTCTTGATTTCTTTAAAGGCCCTTAATGGGCCTTGTGCAGAGGTAGTAAGGAAGGTATGTTATAAATAAATGAGCTTTCTTGTTTGGGTAAAAGAATGAACCAGCTGCCTCCAGCAAGTCTCTGAAGAGGCAGCATATAATCATTTATTAAGACATATCCCAACTTCCCTCTTGGTTCAAAGTGGCTTACGATAATACTTAAAGTATCCGCAGATAAAATAAAAATAAAATAGCTAGCCACAAATCTCTCCTCCCCTTAAAAGATGCCTACCATTCAGACCCCCCTCAAAAGCCCTGGCAAACAGACAAGGAGAGGACCTCCCTCCCCTCTTCAGGAAGCCCAATTCACAGAACTAGAGCCATGATGGAAAAGGCCCAGGCACTGGTCAGTGCCATGGGGGCCACCCTAAGTGGTCGGGTAGCCAATAGATGGCTTCCTGATTACTGCAGTTGGTACACAGGGACCTGTGGAGGGAGACTGTCCTTCAAATATGTGGAGGAGTTGATGATTTTCACTAATACCTTTTCCCAGAAAGATTTTAAAAGCCATGGTGGGCATTGGTCCAGAGCCCAAGTGGGCAGCCTTCAGAGTTCCAAAGACCTGTTCCCTGTCATCAGCCATAGGCAGCGTCAGTCTGAAACTATAACAAAAAGGACAAGCATGTGCTTCTAACACCTCAGGTCCTGGATCTACCCTCAACTTGGCCTCCAAGTCAGAATGGATGAGAGATTTTGTTAGCAAAGAATCTTGCAAAAATATCGGGGGGCAAATTTTCATTGTCTGCAAGGTCAGACTTAGGTGTTACCAAGTCATGAACCACCTTGAACAACTGAGCTGGATGAGATTCTGCTGACTCAATAGCAGGGACAAAAGTCTTTGCTGTCACCAGTGCCACCTCATAGGCCCGCAAATGGGATTTATGACATGCCTTTTCTGATTCATCCCAAGTCTTCCACCAATGTCACTCTAGTCATCCTCTAGTCCACTTCATGTCGCCAAGCTCCCTGGGACACCAAGAGTGAAACCAGAGTGAGGAAAAGGGCGGCAAGGGGCAACTGTGTTTGTAGCCCATCAGCCCATCATTCCATGCATATAAATTTTCTAAATGAAAATGTGACTTTGTATGTCATTATGGCACAAAGTTATAAATTGTGTTTATATTGTTCATATTATGGGTGGCCAAACTTCATGGAAGAGCACAGTTTTGGGCTGTAACTACCAGCCATTGATTCTGAAAAGTTCTGGGCTATTAGTATTCAAACACATGATCTTGTTACAATTCTTTATGTATAGAGCCAAAGAGATTCTTAATGGCTCAGTTTCTCCCCAAAGCAAATATTGGTTCTGTAGCACAAAAGGCACGGAGGGCTGCTCCACTAGAAGCTTATGCTTCTTAGTAGAAAAATTCCATTTATCTGAATATAACATTTCATTACTACATGCATATGGTTGTTCAAATAAATGCATGGATTTAGAAAACGGGAATCTTTCATTGATTATTAAAATTATTTCTTTCTTGGCTTTAAATGATATCACTTGGATTTAAACCAATCTATCCTGCTTTAACTCCTCTTATGTATTTCAGTACTGGGAGCCAGCGTCCCTAGCTATGTTGATAACTGTTTTCCAGGTGGTGTTTCCTTATTGGTGATTTTTGTTTTTAAGCCCCACACTGGGTCTGTAAAATGCAGTTCTGTTCTGCATATGGGGCAAATGTGTATTGATTTTGAGTCATCCTTACTTTTGGGAATCCATGCTGCAGTTTATGGTGTTTACACTTGACAAAATAAATGCTAAGATGGGGTGGACTTATAGCAAAAATCTAATTATAATTTTTCATTTAAGCAGTTTATTTGTAGTAGCTTAGTATAAGTAATAACTAAGTTAATGTATTTGAACATCAGCTGATTTAATCTCATTGCAGTCATTCAAACAAAATGTGTTTTTTAGTTAGCATTTCCTTAGTATATCTAAGCATTGTGTTGCTAGTGGGGGAATACATAACATCTATAACAGGCTTCCTTTATTGTATTTCAAATATTTTAAATGTTCGTATAGCTGTACCGTTAGCCATAGTTATTAGTAGTTTACATCCAGAGAAATATAGCAAGAGAAGCAGGAGTTCCTTTTTTAAATGAATGGTTCACTTATCTATAATCTTTGTAATTTTCCTCCTGCCAGGAAATGACCTAGAGGCCTTAGAAATACATTTCTGCATTCTTCAGACTCTACAATCAAGAGAAGTTCGCTCTGAAAGCACCACTTATGTTAAAAGGAAACTACCTCAACATACAGAAGGAAAGGCAGAGAAGACTTGCAATAAAAACACACACTTTCTGAATAATGTGTACTTGCAAAGTCTCCAGGAAGCAAACGTGTTTTTTTCAGTATTAAGATGGGAAATTCAAACCAGTTTGATTGACGGGCTCCATCAAACCATTAAGCTATTTGATCTGCTGATGTGAAGGCTCAGTGGTTCTTCAAGGAAAAGACTTGCTGTGTGTTAACAATCACTGTTGAACAGTGGTTTTTCTCTTCCTCCCCTGATACTAACTGAAAACATTTATTACTATGAAATTACTTTTTAAAAGATTGTTAAAGTTTCTTCATTCTAAATTAATGTTAAAATCAGGTGTCAAAGATGCATTGGCAGGAAAACTGGAGCAGACAGCTTTTTTTGCCCCATGCTTTGAAATTATATCCTGAGCACATAGTAGAATGCTAAGCAGAAAACATACAGTATTTTTAAGCTATCACAGCTTGCTTTTACAATACAGTTTGTAACTGCAGCGGTGCTGCATTTGAGCACTGAATAGTACGAAGCCAGCAGATCTCCTGCCTTTCTCACTGCTGATACTAATTACCTACCTTTTTTGTTTCTGAAATGCCTCTTACAAGAATTATGTGCATACTCTTCTACTACTGCTATACATAGATATACTTCTAGGGGAGCAAGACTCAAGAGTAGATTGTTAATTCAAGGAACCTTTGGACAAGTACTCCCTTATGTATTGCTGCAGTGCACAGGAAAGTAAAATGGACTATAAGAGGCGCTTTTTGCTTGGCGGGTCCAAGCAAAAAGTGCAGCAACACCAGCAGTATCAAATGCCAGACCTAGGCAGGACCTTGAGCACGCCTTTAGCATCTCCAGCCACGACATCCCCTCTGGTTTCCCCGGCTGCTGCTGGCGGCTGCAACCATGCTACTCCAATCGCAGACATCCAGCAGGGAATCTCCAAATATCTGGATGCACTCAATGTATTTTGCCGTGCAAGCGCTTTCCTCACAGACCTTTTCAGCAGTGTGTTTCGGAACTCGCACTATTCTAAGGCAGCTATGCAACTGAAAGACGTGCAGGAACATGTCATGGAAGCAGCAAGTCGACTCACGGCAGCAATAAAACCAGAAATAGCAAAAATGCTTATGGAACTGAGTGCTGGAGCAGCAAACTTTAAAGATCAAAAGGAGTTCAGCCTACAAGACATTGAGGTAAGACCAATCTTCCACTTTGATTTTCTGTTCATCTGGTTAGGGGTGTGTGTGGAGTGGTATTTTCAGGATCTGTGCAGAAGTTTTTGGGCTGTTCTGCTTCAGTGAACATGGACCATTCATTGTAGAAGTCTTAGGCATGCATCTGTGCCAGACTTCTGCTCTCTCTTTACCTGGTCTTAAAATGGGAATGGCAGAGACTGTTGTGAGAAGCAATAAAGTTAAAACATAGCACTGGTGGAACATATAGCTATATCTCACTATATTCAAATCTGACTATCCTGTAAAAATGTGAACGATTCAATATACTGTACAAGAGAAGTAACATTCTGAATAGTGACAAAATAAGTTGTATCTATTTTATTTCTTCTCTTTGCTAGCATTCATTCTTTCCAAGAACAAACATCTTCATGAGTATGTGACATCTCACTTGGGGGAGGCAACACACATGCACAGATTTTAGAAGGATATCCCATTATTCCTTTTTCCCTATTGAAGCTTACCTGCATTTAACAATCTACATTTTCTTAAAATTTCAGAAAGTCTTATAGTATGATTGGCCAATAGTCAGACTGGGGTTTTGTCCAACACTACTTTGTATCAGCTTGATTAAACCACTGTCAAATAGTAAATAACCCAATGGCATATGTTATCATAGGAGGAGATTTTAATGCTAAAATTGGATTAGATTATATTAGTCTTTACAATAAATTTAAAGCTTGCCCCCCAGAGTCTGAAAATCATATTCTGTCATATTCCAGGTTGTCAAAAGATCATAAGATAAATTATGCAGGTAACGTTATGTCACAGGCAATTATGTCACTGTCAAAAAGTTTTGGGTTTTTTTTACTGTTTGTGAGATGCAATCTTAGTTAATATTAAAGAATTTCTGTCTGGACACTGAATCCATCCTAGTTTCTTTTTCCTGCAGATCTAAAGAGGCCTTCTGATTTTCTGATGGCCAAAAGTTAGCCCACCCTGCAAAGTGTTAAATACCAAATATGCATACAAACACACCAGAGAAAAGGAAAAGTACATACCTGTACTTGTGTAATATCAGAACTGGTATCAGTGGCAAAAAGGCATAAAAAGAGCTTCGAGGCATAATATTAGTGAATTCTAAATAACAAAATCATGCTTTCAGTGGTCAGTAGCTCTGTGCTGCACCCTGAGAAACTGAAGTCTCTACATAATTGATGGTGAAGAGCCTAATAATTATGAGAAACATGGGAATGTGAAATGGAAATTAGTCCATGCAGTTAATATACTTCTGTGTATAACTTGCTGTAAGTAAGATCCCATTATGTAATTTTTGCATTACTTAATATGGCATGTTAATACTTAGGTTGTGCTTCAATTCTTTTTGATGGTTCTAGACTTCTACAATCCTAATACATTATTTACTGAATGTCCCATTTTGTTCATTGTACTGACTATGCATAATCCATCTTGAGTCCCTGTGATAAACGTGGACTATATGTAACTTCATAAATAAGTAAAATTGAAATATTTTGTGAGGAGGGCAATGAAAAAGAAAGCATATTTCCAGAACTATTTAATTTTCTGAACCTTTGATGTGTGCAAATAATGGTATAAGGAATTGGCTGTGGTGATTCTTGTAAGTGTGTCTGTGGGCAGTTCTCTACTTAATGTATGAGACGTGGTTTGGTTTCCAGTTTTTGATATTGACTATCTATACAAACCATAGTTTGCCAGTTTGGCAAAAGAGGAAGTTAAGAAAAGATGTGTTAAGTATGTCCAGGGGAGGCAGGAGCCTGAGGCCATCATGGTTTGGTGTTACATGCCAAGTGGCTCACTTATGCATGTCTAATTTAACTGTGACAGGCAAACCCAGTTCAGATGATAATTCTGTGTTCCTAAGTGTGAGTTTTCTTAATTCCAATCCATTTTGTCAGCTGCTGAAATAAATTGACCATCAGCAAGTACATACAGGCAGTTCTTTTGAATTTTAGAAGGAGAGGTTTTCATCTTGAACAGATGCACCTTAATTTCTTTGATCTGGTTTTATGCAAGTGAAGTCCATAGTCCTTGTTGAGATCTTGGTTCACAAAATTATGTCTTTGTATAATTTCTTCCCCTGCCACCCATTCCCCTTCTGTCTGAATTAACTTGTCTTGTGGCACAGCAACTTAGGTGGAATGCTGAGGGGAATGTGGAGTGTTCACACATGAGGTATTCCAGATGAAGTGTGCTTGCACACGAAAGCTTATACCATGAATAAAACTTTGTTGGTCTTAAAGGTGCCACTGGACTCAAACTTTGTTCTGCGGCTTCAGACCAACATGGCTACCGCACCTGAATCAGTATTCCAGTTTGTCAGGCTTCTGTTTCTTCATCCTGTTAAATAGAAATGAGTACACATATAAGGATGTTGTAGATTGCATTGTTGGCTACTGTAACAAGTGTTTCTATAACTTGCACTTTGGTTTGTCATAGTCTCATGCATGTTTTGTGCTTCCCACATGGCTGGTGGAAGTGCCTTTCTGCCAACAGAAAATGAATAGTGGATCCAACCCAGTAGCTAATATAAGAAGCAGAGCATTATATAGTTTTGTTGGAACCTATAGTACCTGAGAGTAGATTCTGTATAAGAAAACATGCATAATAGATCCTGAGGAACTCTTGATTACTATACTGAGGACACAAGTAGATCTAGTAGGAAGAAGGCCAGTTGCTTGATAATATAGTATACTCTTTGCCTTCATTTAGATAAAAGAACCTACAATGATCTTGATCTGTAATTGCAATAAGTGTTTCAGCTCACATGGTCCCTGTCTTTTCTCCCCCCCCCCCGCCCCAACCTGGTACATGGCTTGGGTATTTGAGGATTTTTTGGTTTGCAGCAAAATATGCTTATTGCAAGTTGTTTTCTTCTTGCCTACAAACTAGGTTGGGTTAAATCACAGTTAAATCACAGTTTAATCCATGAATGTGCTTAGTTGTGGTTTGTAAACTCCCCTAGCACAAACCCAGTTCAGATCTGTGGCCTTAGGCATAAAAATAAATTCAGAGCCACACTTAATCTGTAGGCAAGAAACAATAGTTTGCACTTCTGCATCTGAGAGAAAGAGAGCACACAAACCTAAGGACTTCAGAGGCTCATTCTACTGATAATAAACCATGGTTTTGTCATTTTATCTGAATGCAACCCTTATGTTTCTCTGCTTATTGTGGTTGTAAAAGCCATTGGAAAGTCAACTGTTACAGTAGCTGTGAGAAGAAAAACGCTTTAGCATTTGTGTTAATACATGAAATTTGGGATTTAAACAAAGAAGCATCATCAGGCTTTTACCCTTCTTTACCTATGATAGCTGGTGTTCTGTATCTGTATACCTTTAGATCATAGTGTTGGTCAGACATAGGGTCATACAGGAATTTTTAGTGATGTCCATTTCATATTGAGAGTTAGAAGGGAACAGCCCAAGGTGCATCATGTCCTCAGTCTAAAATAATTTGAAAATTCCTTAAACTTCCACAAAAACATTCTGTCATTTGAGAAGTTGAGCTGCTCTTAAATCTATCTTGGAAGAACCATGTAGTGGAAGTTACTGTGGCTGATGGAGCTAAGACATTGTGGAAGCTTTTTACTTAGGGCCAAGCTAGACATTCTAAAGTAGCAGTGACTTTAACAATGCAAGCAGGGTGCATTTTATAATCCCTTGCCTATGGGGAAATGACCTTGGGGCCAGTGATCTGGGTTTTCTGGGAAATTTTGAATTGGAAAATTTTCCAATCCAAACTTAAACAAACATTATAGAAGTTATTTGTTTAAATTTGGATTGTTAACAACAGAAGGCAAATATTCCATGTACAAGCCTGAACCATATTCAAGTACTAGTTTCTCCATGCTTACTATCCCACATCTAGCCTATCTAACATTATGGGTTTGCAGCACAACAGCCCTGACAACTATAGATAAACAGACTATATTTATGTATGTGGGAAGGAAGATCTTCTATTTTGGAAAATTTTCCACCCCTCATGATTGCTGGGGTGCTTTTGATCTTGGATACTCAGCTCCCTTCATAGCAAAGGTGGAGGATGCAATTAGTTAGGATTGGAGGAAAATCTTTCCCTTCAATCCTAATTAATCCTTCATCTTGGACATTTTTACTTGCAGACTAATTGGTCCTTAAAAGTTTACAGCATCTGGGATGGACGGGGTTTTTTTGGGGGGGTGAATATAATAAGATACTGGATCATTAGAGTTGGAGACCTGCAAGAAATGGTGTGTGTGTGTTTCAGGATAAATGAGGAAATTGCTTCCCACAGTGGCGTTGCTCTAATTTCTGTAGTTAGATGTGCAGGTTATGGGCTTTTTCTGAACCCTGGTACAACTGTCCAGGCCAGGTGAGCAGGAAGCTACTCATCTAGTCCTGGACGTGAACCCTAAGACAGAGAGTGGGGAGGAAACAGAGGATTCACATTTCACAGTATATAATCCTACCCTAACTTCAGCTCCCTTTCCATGATACTATAAGTTGGCTGGGGGCTTTGTCCTCTTTACAGGTTAGAGCCGGCATGATTAATTAGGGTCAGAAAGAGCACTGTTTCATGGATCCTAATTAATCCCTCTGCCAGAACTCTGTGCTTCCAAATAGTCAGAGCCCTTAGATGTTTATAGCATCATCTGATGTGTTGGGGTGGCTAGGTGGTCTAAGGCAGTATTTCCCAGCCTGTGGGTTGCAAAGCCTTGTGAAAGTGGGCGCCAGACTTTTGTAGTTTCATTGATTTGTACAAGCTATATATTTATATTTAAGCAAGTCACTACAGCAAATAAATTTGGACTTGAGGGTCACCATACGAAAAAGGGTTGGGAGCTACTGGTCTGAAGCACCAGATCCAAAGGGGCAGCCTTGCTCCTCCTGAAGCATTCTGATCTCTGATGGGTCAGTAGGTTTGAATGCAGCCTCACTGTTAGTTGAGGGGCCATTGCTCATTTGCAGCATGTCCGCTTAAATGCAGAAGGTACAGGATCAATCCCTGGAAGGGCCATTGCTTACTTGTAGCTTGTCTGCTAGTACATAGAAGGTTCCGACTCAATCCCTGGCACCTGCAATTAAAGAAAAACTCTCTGCTAATAGCTGTTGTGAAATAACCTTTCCCTCCTTGAGACCTTTGAGAACTGCTATGCCTGGTGAAGCCTGGCACCATATCTATTGAGTTTCTACTGCAAGGTGAACAGGTATTTGTTTGCGTAGGCTGTTGATCTTTCGGATAGGTTGTGAACAACGCGATGTGTGTTTCAGTCTGATAATACTGTTTTCCTTTCCTGTAGATGTACTACTGTTGCAAAGTTTTAAAAAATAATTTTAACTACTATTCCAATTTTAAATGTTTTAAATACAGTTTGCCGTATAGGGTTTTATTAAAGCTTTGGCCATGGAAATAGGTTTTTTAATTTGTATGATACTGTTTTATATTGTAAGCCATTTTGAGAACCTAGAGCTGGATTAGAAGTCTGTATGAATACATACTGAGCTAGATAGACCAGTAATCTGATACAATACAAAGCAAAACAGATAGTAGGAAGTAGGCTTCCCCTATCTTTACCACCACCACTCCGCGGCACAGAACAGTGGGAATGTTTATCAAGTTGTAGGGAGGGGCTTTTTTTTTTAACTTCACTTTATATTTTTACGCATATGTCAGCAGTCCCCTGAGTATGCAGAAATCCAAACACAGTTGTGGGTGGCCCTGTTACGCTACGTATTGATCTGTACTGGCCCATGAAGAAGAGAGGGTCTGTAATAAGAAACACCCCCTCCCCAATGCAATAATATGAGACTGCTGAACTTTGGATAATCTAGTAGTTTCTTGTTCCCCTCATTCTGAATCTCATCTGTCTGATGCTTTAGCATAATTGCCACATAGTGTGGATGTGGATTTCTGAGGCTTGGGAGTACAAAAACTGCATTAAAAGAGCAGTAGTTTATGGTATCCAGAGAGTTTGTTTATTTAATTTAACTTTAGACTTGCTATACCGCCCTAACCCCGGAGGGTCTCTGGGCGGTTTACATGTGTTGCGTTCTATGAACTGTAATCCCTAACTTTAGGCCACATTTAGTATTGGGGGTGGGGACTGCCTACCGGCACCCTTGGTGGTGGGCCCTTGATGGTCTCTGGCTGCTGGCCCGGCTCCGCGTCTTCTAGGTCTCTACTGGCAGCTGGATCAGATGTACCCATTCACTGTAAAAGTAGTTAAATCACCTGTTATTACACAACCTTTTGTTTTGGTTGCCTTCCACATTTCTTTCTGTCTTCACGATTACCCTTGGAGTTTGGATAGACAGACAATAGTAGATCATCCAATACTGAATTACCTTTTTGGCCTGGTATTGCCCATCTTGCTTATATCACCACCTCCAATTATTTATTTACTTAATTTATACCTTCTCCTTTTCCACACTGGGGACCTAGAGTAACTTACATTGGTCTCCTCTCTTCCATTTTATCTTCATGACAACCCTGTGAGGTAGGTTAGGCTGAGATTGTGTAACTAGCCCAAGGTCACCCAGCAGCCTTCCATGGCAGAGTAAGGATTTGAACCTGGGCCTTGTAGATCCTAGTCTGACATTCTAACTACAGCACCATGCTGGCTGTCAGGCCACATGTTGCATCAAGCACCATCTGCATAGCTGTGACTTGATTTGGTTTTAAAATATTATTGAATGGCAAGCTTGGCACAACTATCCTGTGTGGCTTGCACTGTTAGCTCCATGTTCTGAGTGCTCTGTGTGTTCGCTTGTCACATCATTTTGCTCCCCGGGCATTCTGTAGTAAGTCAAAGCAACAGGTGTCATTTATTTTTGTTGTATATTTGCAGTTGCTTGTATCACATATGCTACCTTGCCATCTGCACTGGACATGTAAGCAGTCAGATGCAGAACATTCTTTCAGCATACTGCTAAATATACACATAAATTTTATGTCTCATGGTGTCTTTTTTGTTTTTTGGTTGAAGCAGCCATGATAGGGTCCTCATTTCGTCAGATGTGTTAAGCTTTTTCTATACATTTAGAGGACTTGTTAGAAGGTGGCTTTGGGCTGTTCTGCATTGTCATTTTTGTCACATGTTTGTCCCTGTTGCTTCAGGGTCCCGTCCCCCCACGATGTGTTTTGCTCTCTCTAGTAGTCCCAGAAGGAGCAAAACACATGTGGAAAAGAGCCCCCCCCCCAAAGCAATAGGGACAAATGAGTGACAGTTATGAGCAATGTTCCCTTTAAGCTGTGGAGTCTTGTGAGCGAAAATTCTACTGTGTGAGCTACTGGCATTAAAGTCATGAGCAAGCAATTTGGCTACTGCATAAATTAGATTGCTCTACAGCCATCCTTCCTGAACTAAGACAAAAGTGTGTGAGCTGGAGGCTAAAAAACTGTGAGCTAGCTCATACTAACTCAGCTTAGAGGAAATACTGGTTATGACCCCAATGGCCACTGGCAACTTGTGATTATGTCACAAGGTCTTTTAAAAATATCATTCTAGTACTCATGGCTGCTGCTAAACAGATTTATGAATCTCTTCATTGCTCCTTTCTGTCTACACCTCTAGGTAGTTTATATTGTGGTGTTCACATCTGCCACTCTCCTACTTTCAAATTGCTGCTTCCCATGCTTCCTGGGCATCTACAGTGGACACACATATCTCTTATTTCTGCATCTTAATGACCTTTATTTCAAAAATAACTTTGGCAGTGTCAGGGGCCTTGCCACATCCAGAAGGGTCATTGGTCTCATGTAGGATTGTTGGCTTTTGTTCAGTCCATCTCCATTGCAGATTGCTCAGAGCAATACTTTAACGTGATCTTGACTAAAGCAGGAACTGAATTCTCCAAGCCTGTGAACATGGAGTGTTACAGGAAGTAGTGACTGAAGGGGAGTTACTCCTTATTTGGTATTCCAATTTGGATGAGGTCAGATTCTCTTAGGTGGTTGCTGCTCAGCCCAATTGGTGTGTTGGGAAACTTCACCAAATGGAGGGTGGGAAAGTAGCATAAATTCCTGAGGTTTTTCTTTAACTCTAGACACATGGAATTGTGTAGGTTTGTGACTTGTAAGAATACAGGATCGGTTCCTGCCTAGTAGGAAGTGAGGAGAGGAGACTATTGAAAGCACTTTCTACCATCTCTGCTGGCCACTGCTGCCACTTAAGGTGACTCTCGCTACCTCTAATCGTGCTTTCATGTCTGATTTGACATTTGGAGATGTATACATTCCCCTCCAAGATAGCATCTCAGACTGAAAAAAGCTTAACCATCTCCCAGCTTTGGATAACACAGAACTATGAGCAGTGTTCCCTTTAAGCTGAGTTAGTGTGAGCTAGCTCACAGTTTTTTAGCCTCCGGCTCACACATTTTTGTCTTCGCTCAGGAAGGAGGGCTCCAGAGCAAACTAATTTACGCAGTAGCCAAATCACCTCCTCACAACTTTAATGCCAGTAGCTCACAAAGCAGAATTTTTGCTCACAAGACTCCACAGCTTAGAGGGAGCATTGACTATGAGTTGTCAACATTTCTCTTCAGCCTCACGTCTAAAGCCCTTTCAGAAAGTTCACCACCTGCTCCATTCTCTTCTCAGTGTGACGTTTAAGAAACTTTGACCAAGCAGACTCTCTGCTCTTGTGGTAGCCCATAATGTGGCATACCACAGAGGAAATCCCTAACTCCTATGAATTTGGACTGCTGTGTTGTAATGTTATAAAATAGCAAGTATGCGGCATTTGTAGTGCATTCACCCACAGAACTGGTGTGGGGGAGAGGAGACCCGTAGAGGCTGTATAGGAAGGCAAGACCTGGTCCTTACTGTAAAGGAGGTACTTGATCCTGGTTGCCCATCTTCCTACCCGCCCCCACTCCAGAAGTTAGTTTTCCTCAAGGTGTATTTGCTTTAAAGTTTTGTCAGTTTCAAATGTTTTAATAAGCCTTAGCTTGAGTAAAACTGACTTCAGCAAGAATTCACAAAAGCACTGCTGTTTCCATAATAATCTTTTTAAGAACAGTAAAACTGTCCCAGATTTTATTTTTCCTGGATGCCAAGTCAATATTTTTTAAAAGCAAACTGCACTTGGAGAGGTCAGTCAGCATACCTCAACTGTTAAGTTTAAACTTTGTACAAAGAGGGGAAATGATTGAATCATAAAGGAATGTCCGGACGGAAAGCTGGGGGGGGCAGGGAGCCATTGCGACTAGGAGCTCTTCTTAAATAGATTGAAGTGTTGCCATCTTGACAAACTCTTGCTTGTAAACAAATATATAAATGTGTTCTCATAGAATACAGTTGGAAGGGAGCCTTATATTCCTGGGCTTTGAGATAATGTGTTGCTTGTACTTGTATTCCTTAAATGGAGGAAGATAAGAGACTGCACTACAATTATTGTGCAGCCCATTTGATCATAGAATCATCAGAACCCAACTTCTTTTAGGGAAAGGCAAAATCCATGAGGTGCCTTTCCTGAGCAAACTCTTCCATAGCTTCCATTTTGCTGCAATGGGTTTAGCTCAGGATTCTGGTCCCTTTTGGATTTCAGCTGCTCTAATTGCAGAGAGATTTGATTGCAGAAGTGCTTGCAACTGGAAACAGGGAAGCATGTAAAAAGATTGGGGGGGGGATAATAAATTGAAAGCCTGACTTGATGTCAGCCAACTTTTTAAAAAATGTAGTTCATTGCCTGGTTTAAATCAAATATGCATATTAAATGTTAGTTTTGAAAATGGTGCAACATGTGCAAGCATTGCATACAAACAGAAGAGACATCCCTCTCTGTTTTGAGAGAAATGGTGCCCATCTTCCGTTTTTATATGTACTGACATGAAAACAATATTTGAAAAACGTGTGCGTTTCCCAGTTGGAGATATAGAGTCGAATCCGACTCTAGGCGGTGGTGCTCATCTCCGTTTCCAAGCCAAAGAGCCAGTGCTGTCCAAAGATGTTTCCGTGGTCATGTGGCCAGCATGACTAAGCATCAAGGCGCACAAAACACTATTACCTTCCCACCGCAGCGGTACCTATTCATCTACTTGCAATTTCTTGCTTTCAATCTGCTAGGTTGGCAGGAGCTGGGGTCAGAGACGGGAGCTCACTCCATCACGTGGCACTAGGGTCTTGAACTGCCAAACTACAGACCTTCTGGTCTGCAGCTCAGCGTCTTAACCTCTGAGCCTCTGTAGCCCCTAACTGGAAATATAGGTTTAGTCTATTTAACTAAGCATTAGAGTTCTAACATCGAAACTTTCACAGGACTGGTGCGAGTGTATTTGTTACAAGGATTTTGTAAAGTGAATTGTATGCCTCAACTGTCACATGATCCATCTATTCAGGAAAGTCACACACAAGTGTTCAGGGACATACAGCTGAAATGCCAAGCAGTTGCTAGTCTCCAGCTAGGATTATAACCAGATGAATTTTCCAACACCTACATGAGCTACTGGTTCAGGAAATAAAAAGACCTGTTGGTTCAGAGCTATAGAGCAGTGCTGTGATAGTTTGGTTTTTTTTACTCCTGTTGGGAGAGGGAGGGATGTTCCTGGTCTGAGATCATTCATCCCCTCTTGCCAGGGGTGGGACTACTTAGGCTCCATCATGGTTCTCCATGCTCCCAATGATCCATCTGGAGGGATGTCAAATGGCCATATCTTCTTGCTGCCTGGGAGATGGAGACAACACTCTTAAACCCATTAAAATAAAAGGTGGTAACTAGGTTTAGTGGTTCTCCATTTAGCCATTGTTATAGTCAGACAATTGGTGGCCACAAGTGGGGCACAACTTAGTTAACACAAGTCAGTGGAAAACCCGTTGTGTCCACATCTGTCTCTTTATTAGCTTTAGATCCTGCTTTCTGACCATAAATTCTACAAAGCTGTATACATTCAAAAATAAAACACTCCCCCCCCCATCCAGTCCTAATATTTTTGCGGCTCTGCCTCAGACACTGGAATGGAAGCTGTTACGTGGTGCATGCTTTCATTTTTATCTGGCCTGTGATCAACTGGCTCCCTTCTGCTTCCTGCATTGCAGCTTGCTTTTGCCCAGCTCTCTCCAGCTTCCTCCTTTCCCTCGATTGGCTGAGGGCTTTTCCCCCTCCTCCTTTGAGGGAGAGGGAAAGTGTCAGAGAGAGTCCCATGGCACTTTTAAGGCCAACAGTGTTTTATTCCAGGTATAAGTTTTTGTGTGCATACACACTTTTTCAGAGAGAGGGACGGGAAAAGCCAGAGAGAGCGAGATGGAGTCCCATGGCACTTGGAGAGATCTCCCTTTCCAGTTCTAACAGATGTGGGGGGAGAAACCTAACAGCACAGCTTGCATTCTTTATTAGTGGAAGGGAGCAAGAGACCAGTAGGAGCTCAACGACTAACAAAATTTGTGGCAGGGCATGAGCTTTCATAAGTCACTGCTCACTTCTTCAGATACAGCTAAAATGTGAGTCCATCTGTCCTTACATCTTGAAGAGTGAAGTAATTTCAGATGCCAAATGACAATAGCAGGCAGTGGTAATGAGAGAAGAAACCTAGGTCTCAATTCAGTCCAGGAGGATGCATTGTCTTGAGCTTCATTATCAGTTGCAATTCAGTAGTCTCTAATCTCCCTTTGAAATTCCTTTGTAGGAGAACTGCTAATCCTAGGTCAGCAACTGAATGCCCTCGAAGGTTAAAATGTTCCCCCACTTGGCTTTTTTAATGCTGTGGTTTCTAATAGCAGTAGAAAAGAGTAAGAGTCCAGTAGCACCATAAAACTAACAAAATTTGTAGTAGGCTGTGAGCTTTTGTGAGTCACTTCAGACTTATTTTCATTTATTTTTTGCATCCTCCTAGACTGAATCTTCCTGGACCAAATTGAGACCTAGGTTTCTTGTCTCGTTACCAATACTGATATTTCCACACCTACTACCCCTCTGCATATCGTACCTAGTCCAATCAAGCCTGCTATTGCCATTCAGCATCTGAAATAATCTATATAAACTTTATATCTCTGATACCTCGTGTTACATTTTATGGCATACATGGCCCAGCCCAATCAAGTGACATTTACATCAGATCCAGCCCTTGACAAATGAGTTTGACACCTCTGCTTTAGCCCCTTCCTCCCGGGACTAGATATCTTGAATGTCCCAAGAGCTAACAGCATATTAGGAGGAAAAGGTGCCAGCTGTAAGTAAAGCTGTGGACATGACTGAAGCACCTAATGGATTTAGACCTTAGTCTAAAGAAGTATTCCCTTCATGGCTGTCAATGAGGGGGCTGTGGCTCAGTGGTAGAGCATCTATTTTGTATGCAGAAGATCTCTAGTGTCTGCAGTTGGTTCCAGTAAGTAGGTGATGTGAAAGATCTCTGCCTCAGATCCTGAAAAGCTGCTGCCAGTCTGAGTAGACCATACTGAGCTTGATGGACCCCAAAAGTCTGATTCAGAAGAAGAGAAGATACTGGATTTATACCTCACCCTTCACTACCCGAAGGAGTCTCAGAGCGGCTTACAATCCCTTTCCCTCCCCACAACAGACACCCTGTGGGGTAGGTGGGGCTCTTGAGAACTGCCCCTGAGAGAACAGCTCTGAAAGAACTTATGACTGACCCAAGGTCACACCAGCAGCTGCATATGGAGGAGTGGGGAATCAAACTTGGTTCTCCCAGATTAGAGTCCGCACTCTTAACCCCTACACCAAACTGGCTTTCAGTATAAGGCAGCTAGCTTCATGTGTTCATGTGAGGAGAATCACAAGCAAAAGGAGATGTAGGGCTCTAGTGGTGTGGGGCACAATATATGCATTGTGTGTGTGGGTGTTCATTCTGCAATACTGTAAAGTTTGTCTTAAGCCATTTATACCCCATTCAAGGCAGAAATCATGTCCTTTGTGAAAACTGGAAAGTGTCAACAACTGAGATGCTTGCTCATGCAACTTTAGATATTTGCCTAAGTGGTATTATTTTATTATGCTGAAAAATAACTGGATGCAAATTGTGTATTTTCACATATTTGACCCCTCCCTTCAAAAACACTTTCTACATTGAATTGCATGGATTTAAGTATCTGTTTTCTGCTCCCACTGTAACAATATAAGAACATAAGAGAAGCCAATGTTGGATCAGGCTAATGGCCCATCTGGTCCAACACTCTGTCACACAGTGGCCAAAAATACCAGGTACCATCAGGAGGTCCAGCAGTGGGGCCGGGTCACTAGAAGCCCTCCCACTGTTGCCCCCCCCCTCAAGCACCAAGAATACAGAGCATCACTTGCCCCAGGCTGAGAGTTCCTATCTATACCTTGTGGCTAATATCTTTGGAACAGTTTACATAGACATCTAAAACAATAAAGCATCACAATTTTAAAAATGTAAAGCAGCATAAAATAAGCAAGTAAAAACCGAGCAAGAAAAATCTAATAAAAGCAGCATCAAAAGAACACTTAAAGTAGCAATTTCAGAAGCAGAGCATGTTCCAATAAGAAACTTGTCAGCCAGCAAAGCAATAGGATATATCTGTTTAAAACTTCAAAAGTGGAGATTTATAAACTTGGGGAAATCAAAACATTTTTTGCCTGGCATTTTAAGATGTTAAGTTTGGCATGAGATGATCTCACAGAGGGGCACCACAAAAGAAAAGGCACCATCTTTGGTGTGAAGCCATCTTGCCTCTGTAAGTGAGTGCACACAGATCAGAATCTAGGAGAACTCAGCTTCTCAAGTATCCTGCACCCAGGCTGTGGAGGGCTTTTTAGGCAATGACTGAATTGTGTAGTTGATTATGATCCTTTAAAACTGGTAAGATGTGAACCATGATACTAATCTTGTATCCAGCCCCTGACAATATTCTAGCCACTGTATCTTGGACCTGTTGAAGTTTCTGGACAGTTTTCAAAAGTAGCCCCACATAAAGTGCATTTCATTAGTTTAACCTGGGTGTGATCAGAGCATAGAACATCACAGTCAGATCACACTTTCTGAGGAAGGGCTGATAAAAAGCTGATAAAAGACACTAAATGCCATGGAGGAGACACGAGCCTCCAACTATAGTCCAGGTTCCACTATATAAGAAGGCGGTTTTGGGATGTTATCCAGGAAACGTGCACAGGTCAGGGACGCTCTCTCAGGTAGGCAGAGGTTGGAGTGGTTTGAACAAGGCCGGTCTGCTCACCTGGGGTGCGGTAGCAGGGGTGCAAGGAATGTGCAGTGTTGACCCAGAGAGTTGCTTTGGGTGGCCTGTCTATCCAGGAAAGTGTGTGGGGTGTGGAAAAGCACATTTGCACCACGAGAACAGCAGTGGGGACAGAGCAAGATCAGTGGCTATGAGCCACAAAGTATAGATAGGAACTCTCAGTCTGAGGCAAGTGATGCTCTGTATTCTTGGTGCTGGGGGGGACAGCAGTGGGAGGGCTTCTAGTGTCCTGGCCCCACTGCTGGACCTCCTGATGGCACCTGGTATTTTTGGCCACTGTGTGACAGAGGGTTGGACTGGATGGGCCATTGGCCTGATCCAACATTGGCTTCTCTTATGTTCTTATGCTCTTGGTGTTTGGTATAGTGGTTAAGTGCGTGGACTCTAATCTGGGAGAACTGGGTTTGATTCCCCACTCCTCCACTTGCAGCGGCTGGATTACCTCGGGCAAGCCATAGTTCTGTCAGAGCTGTCCTTGAAAGGGCAGTTCTGGAAAGAGCTCTCTCAGCCCCACCTACCTCACAGGGAGTCTGTTGTGGGAAGGGGAAGGGAAGGAAATTTGTAAGCCGCTCTGAGACTCTGAGTGAAGGGTGGGGTATAAATCCAATCTCCTCCTCCTTATCACCCACTCAGCTTCCACAGTAAGAACCTGGGTCTGGCAGACCCTCCTCTGAAGTGTTAACTGCTACACCACACTGGCTGTGGTATCGCCTGGTATCACAACTGAACTCCAGACTCTCTCTCCCCCTGGAGAAAATAACTACTTTGGAGGGTGGAATCTGTGGCACTCTATTCAGCTGAGGCCTCTCCGCTCCCCAGACCTTGGCTTCCGTAGACTCCAGCACAAAATCTCCAGGAATTTCCCAACCTGGAGCTGGCAACTCTAGTCAGGACTGGCCCCAATAGTTCCCCACAAAGTCCTGGAAAGGGCCTCCTGGCTTTGCCTTTTTACCTACAGAACGAAGCTTGGTTGCCTAGCAACAGCCACTGAGGGAAAAGTTAGTCCCACAAGAGCTAAGCAGGGAAGTGTCTTCATCAGGAGAGACAGCCATTTTGGCAGTTATTCTGACAGGGAACAGTGGCTGAGGGAAAATGAGTACACGGGGATGAGGAGCGGACCCAGCCTCCAGCCAATGGAACGCAATTACTCTTGAGTGGCGGTTGATGGTTCAATGACTGATGGAGCACACAGCATAGTCAGTGGGAGAACTGGAAATGGCCAATGCGTTAGGAGAATTATATGTATATATGAGATTTAAAAATTAAACCCTGCAGACACTCAGCTTGAACTTTTGATAGTAAGAACCTGCTTAGTTATGATCTTCATGTGGAGTATTTCTGCAACTACGATCCCCTCCAAAATGACCTCTGGGTACACAGCTCTTGAGCACCTTTCACACGTTGAAACATGCTTTAATTAGTTGCCTGTGTCTCTCATCCCATAAGAGAAATAGATGAAACAACAAGGGTTGAGTAATTAAATAACATCATTTTATGTAATTGTGGAGTTGTCTTATCAGTTACAGGATTAGATGTGGGGTACTAAAGTTTTCATCCTGGTATGTGTTCAGATGGGTGAAGATCAAATTCAAATGTTAGAATTCACACAAATACCAGTATTTGAATGGAAGAAATCCTGATGTGGTTTTTCTCCTTCCCACTTTCATAGGTACTTGGACGATGTTTCTTGACAGTGATGCAGGTACACTTTCAGTTTTTATCCCAAGCTTTGCAGAAGGTCCAACCAGTGGCTCATTCGTGTTTTGCTGAAGTGGTAGCTCAGGAAAGGAAGAATTCTAGTATGGCTGAGACATCCGGTCCAAACCCCACAACTGAGCTAGAAGAAGCTGTGCGATCCTGGAGAGGTGCAGCAGAGGTAAGCTTATGTAATAGCTGTCTGGATGGATCAGAGTGAATCTCCTGCATACTATTTCCAGTAAAAATGAATCAGATGCTTCTTGGAAGTTCATTAGTAAATCATGAAAGGTTCTTACTTTCCCATTTCTGTCCTCAGTACTGAATTCTGGTGGCTGTAGCTTTTCCCCCAATACACTTATTTTTTACAGGAGACTTGGGCTCAGAACCTCACTTCCCTAACCCTACAAGGTTTTAGAGCATACGCCATAGAGCAATGCAAGATTGATAAATATTTGGGATTATAGTGAAACGCTGAACTGGAATGCGCATGGACATGACCCCCTGATATAGTAAAGCTAATAGGCAAGCATCTGAAAACGCAGGCAAAAAGCTACGGTTACATTCCCAGCAGGAAAATAGGAGCAGGCAGAGTAGAGGCTTCAAGGACACTAGATAGATAACAGCACGCAGAAGAAGAAAGAAGGGGGATGGGAGGAGGGAGGAGGGAGATGAGGAGAGAAAACCACACATTTCAAACCACGGCAGTCTTAGCTGAAGGGAACTTGGTACCCCCTCAATCAGGGCTCGAGCCCATTTAGCTGTCCTGAAATCACGGAAGAAATACCAGCTGTTACCAAGTGAATCATTTAGCAAACTTAGTTATTGTGCCCTATTAAGTAAGGATAAAATCCGCTCTGTATTTTTTAATAACATCATTTCTTGATACACTGTACCAGATGACTTACTTAGATCCTCAGGGAATATTCAAGACCTTTCAACAGTGGGTATATAGTGGAGATGCTTTAATAGATAACCAGTTAATTGCCCAGTCAAAATCTGCCCCATGGTATAAAAACTTAAAGAAAGATCATTTAAGAGCCTCTTATTTGATAAATTATTTGATTGAGCCTGCTTTGCGGGGAGGGTGGAGTATAAATTTGATTATAAATAAATAAATATAAATAAACATTACTGCACATCGTCTAAGAGTGGCATTCACGGCATTACGATTTCAGAACATGCCGTCAGAAGTACTGACTGGAAGATATCTAAACATTCCCCTAGAACAATGTATTTGTCTGTGGAACTTCTATTGAAGATCTATTTCACTACATAATGGTTTGTCCACTATATTTGGATCTTAGAAGGAGATTTTTATCTCAAATACGTAATCAACTGCACAATTTTTCTGATAGTGATAAGTTAATTTTTTTTGTTGTCAGATGCGAATCCTTTGGTATCTTATAAGGTAGCATTCTTTGCGTTAGCAGCCAGGAAAGCTAGAGCAAAGGTGGTTCTTAGGAACGCAGCTTACTGAGATGCGAGGCATTAACATTGTTACAGTTGGAATTGGAATTTGTAAATGCTGTATATAATTTTAATTTGAGGTATTTTAGACATTTTTAGACATCGTACAAATGAATTTAATTCTAACTGAATTTAATAACTAAATGTGTATTTTAAGATATTAGGGATCCAGTTTTATTTAAAATTGTGACAGCCAGTGGCCATATACAATAAACTTTATTCATCCATTTCATTCCAATACACTTATTCCATGCCAAGACAACAAAGCTTGGGCATATGTAGAGTAAATAAATAAAAGTTGCAGTGTTAGCATGTTGATGTGGCCATTCTTGTTGCTATAGAATGTGATGTACTCTGCCTACAACAAACGTCTCATTCTGAAGCTCACAATCTCCAGTTTCCTTTGCATTATGGAGTTATGTGCTGCTAGATTTTGGTATTCCTGACAGAAAATTGTTTTTTTTTCTTTTTTCCCTTTTCTTTCAAAGATTTACAGTGCGATCTTGCATAGAGTTTACTCCCTTCTAAGCCCATCTAAGCCCATTGAAATCAGTGGGATTAGCTGCACAGGATTGTACTTTTAATATGTTATGTTGGTTCAAGTGCCATTTCTAATCCTGAACAAAACCCTAAAATGAATTCGAAAAGTTACCTATTCAAAGTAAGGGTTTTACTAAAAGTGATGTGGTACAGTCTGTGGCTCCCACCAGAATGAATGAGGAACTTGTAAAACCTGTGTCTGGGACTGGGAGGGCTTTTGCACATTGTGTTGGAGCTAACCAGCTTTTCCACCTGCTAAAAAAGGGAGGTCAACTTTGACTACCAAAAAGGCTATACTGGGTACCATGACAACTGCATGGACAAAATACATGTGGGATATGGGCTGTAATAAGGCGGGGAGTTTGACTGGATTGAATGGATCCAGCCCATTTTGTGTTCAGTACTGTTTTCTTTCATCGTTTGAAAGGCAGCATACAGGGCAAATTTCCACTGGGTTAAAGCTGCAATCCACTTTAAATAACACAAATTGAAAACACATTGCAAATGTACTGTTAAGTATTCTGGTTATTTTTATTTCATGCATACTTCCTAACATTTATGGGTTATGGGTGACACTTGACCTAGTTCTTAAAAACAGCAGATAGTATGACAACTCAGAAGTCTTGACTGTTTCATTTCAGACAGCAGGTGAGGATTCACCCAACAGAAGCGCCCCACAAAAAAATACATGCAATTTTTAAGAACTAGCATGTTGTGGAAAAGACGAGGCTAGAACCATCTCTGTTGCACCTAGTTTTTGAACTGGAACAGAGTTTTGCTTCTGGTTCAAGCTAATAAAAGGATAAGTTATTGGAGTGGCTTCAACCACCACTGAACTTGAACCTGACCTGCACTGAAGTGTGGCTTCACACTCTGACCAGAACGTGGCTGATTCCAATGGAATCAGTGTGCGTTTTATTGAACTGATTCTTTATAACAAATGTTCTTTGTGAGGCTTCTTTAAAAGTGGTTCGCATTGAATGTAGAAGCCTTCGTATGCGTGTACGTTGATATCTTGACTGGAAATCTAAGTGTAGGTCAACATGCAAGCCACTAGTTATGATGCTTTAGGGTTAAATGGCTTAAAGAAAGTGGAGTTTTTTGGATGTTTTCTGCACAGCAGCTTGCCAGAGTTTAAACAATAGCAATAACTATAGATTTGGCTTTAGCGGTAGAATCTGCAGGAAGTAGTTTTTTGGGGAATTATGATCCATTGAAATGGACAGGGTTTGAACAATAGTGTGGGCGCAATTCCAGTTGCTGTAGTCAAAGTGTAAGACAAAATGTAGGGTCATTGCACATTTTCCATACTTTAAACATGGTCAAGGAAGTGGACTATGGTATTTCACATTGTACCTCCCCAAGGCCTTCCCTTCTTCATTACCCATCCCTCAGCCTTAAACATTGTTAACGGTTACATTGACACATACATTAATCTTGATTAACACAAGTAGGATTGGCTCTTAACCAGGTTTATGTTAAAGATTACTGCTGCCTTCTTCTCTCTTGAAAAGACTAGCGTGTAAATGTGATACTTTATTATAGCAAATAATCCAAATCTGCCTCCTTACTGCTTGCCTTTATCACAGCAATTTTATAGTGCTTCAAAGTTTATTCTGCCAGTTTTGAACCGTTGCTATTTTTGTCTTGTCTGTACTGTATTCGTTCTGCTTAAAGGCCACATCACGGCTGCGAGAGAGAGGCTGTGATGGCTGTCTGGCTGGGATTGAGGTCCAACAGCTCTTCTGTTCCCAGAGTGTGGCAATTCCTGAGCACCAGCTAAAAGAACTGAACTTGAAAATAGACAGTGCTTTGCAGGTTAGCTGCATCTCTGCTTTCATTTTCTTTACATTACTACTTGGGTGAGGTGGGGATTTATGCTTGCTAAGAAGGGAATGGCCCAAACTAGCCTGATCTCATCAGATCTCAGAAGCTAAGCAGGGACAGCCCTGGTTAGTACTTGGATAGGAGACCATCAAGGAAGTCAAGGGTTGCTATGCAGAGGCAGGCAATGGCAAACCACCTCTGTTCGTCTTTTGCCTTGAAAATCCCCATGAGGTTGCCATAAGTTTGTTGCAACTTCTTGGCACTTTCTACCACCAAGAAGGAAATCATTGGGATATCATATCTAGCAAGTTATTTCTCAAACCAATAATTTTCAGCAAGTTATTTGTAAACGTATTTCTGTCTTAAAGGACCATGTCTTCCCCATAAGACCCTGCGTACCAGTTGTGGTCCTCAGGTCACCATGGGCTCGTTGTCTCCCTGCTTAGGATAGCTTACTTGGCAGGTTTTTTTCTCCCACTTCATGGAAGGAGCTCCTTGAGGCAGTGATGCGAGTGATGTGTCTAGAATTTTTTAGGAGACACTGCAAGGCCATTCTATTGGCTAGGATTCCTGATGAGGTATAGATCACAAGTTACCTTTTAGGAGAGAGGAGGATCACTTGGAGTTTTAGTCTGTATGTTTCAAATGTGTGATTTGTAAGATGCCTTCACCCAGAGGGAAAGACACAATGTAAGCATTTTAATAAATATGTTTTCATCCTGAGGACAAAGCTTGCTGTCTTTTGGAATGGGACATCTCTGAAAGCAAAGACAGGGCACAACTGGATAGTGCAAGAGGTGTATTTGCCACTTCCTTTAAAGTTTCAGGGCTTTGTGCATTTAAAAAACTTCTTCACATCATTTGCCGTTTGTTTGATTTGTGGTGGTTTTGTGTGTGTGTTTTAAATGTCAGGCATATAAAATTGCATTGGAGAGTTTGGGTCACTGTGAATACGCAATGAAGGCTGGCTTCCACTTGAACCCAAAAGCTATTGAAGCAAGTTTGCAGGTAAGAGCAATTTCTTTCTTTCAGCAAAGACACTGCTGAATTTGTTGCAGATGGATCTCTTTGACTTGCACATTTGGTGTTCTGTCCCTTCAGGGCTGCTGCAGTGATGCCGAAGCCCAACAGGCTGGTCGGAGACAGACTCCTCCTCAGCCAATCCAGTGTGAGCTCCCAACAGTTCCCATTCAGATAGGTGCTCACTTCCTGAAAGGAATATCCTTCAATGAGTCTGCAGCAGACAACCTGAAGTTGAAAACGGTAATACACTAAATCCAATTTTTTGTGTCTCAAGCCAAGCAGTACTTCTGCCCAATTGTTAAGTTCTGTGTTGAAGGTTGGTTAGCAAAGCAAATACTTTAAGGTTGTGTCAACTTAGCAGGTACATTCAGAAGAAAAAGGAAAGTGTTGAGGTGCTTAGGTAGTGTTGGATTGCAGGTGAATTTGTGGTCCAGCAAAGCTAGTTGCATTTCACAAACAGCAGCTTGCTTCCATTGCAGGGACTTCTGCCCCTGGAGGTTCCTCTCATCTGTTTTGCCATGCTTCATTAACAACTTGCTGAGGGCTTTCTCCAAAAGACTTGTCTTCTCAGAGCCTAATGTGGAGTTAGTTTGTTTGCACATGGCACAGGTTGATTCCTGTCCTCAACCTGAAGAGGTAAAAGAAGAAAGGGAGCAAACCCTGAATTTGAAGCATCTCCCTGATAAGTTGTAAGCCACAGTAATGATGATGCTGGTATTGTTAGGGTACGTTCAGACGCGCCGTTTGATCTGGTGTCATCACACTTCAGAAACAGATTTTATATGCACGATCACACAGTCAAAAACTGCCTCCCGCCCCCAGCCGTTGGTTTCCGGCTCAAAACCGCTTTAACCTGGAGTATTTTGTTACCAGGTCCCAAAGTGGTGTTTTCTCAGCTCTCCTGTTTAAAGCCGCATTTTCTCCCTGTGTGATCGCTCCTCTGGTGTCAAGCCACTTCTGGTTTAAACCCCCTCCCTGCTCGAAAGCTGCCCAAGGCTTTTCGCCCCCCATTTTTTAATGCGTTGGCAGTGTGCCCATAGGCGGAGCTCCACTACCGTGTTTAGAAAACTGTCATTTAAACCGTCACTTGTTTTAGAGTTTAGATGAGTTCGGGATCTCACAGAGGCTATTTTTGGGTCAAACGTTTAAAGGGAACTCTTTTGTTGGAGGGATTGGATTGATTCGCCCTGGTGGTTCTGTGCATGCGCCATGGTAGTTTCACCCCCGCCATTCTACAGAGGAGCACCTTTGCATGTGCAAACTGAGAAAAAATTTTTTAAAACTGCCGATGAACGCTCTTGTGCGTCGGTAGTGTAGACGCTGGGGAGCGATGTGACTGCACAGTGAGGCGGGATAAGGGAGGTAAGTGTGACCGTAATTATCCAGATCAAATATAATCCAGTTAGAACTGGAGCAGTTTAACCCGCTCTCAGCACACCGTCTGACCGCACCCTTAGGGTATGCAGATTCAGATGCCTGCTCCTGAATAATTCTTTTGCCACACAGGTTTGTTTGAAAGGGGATTGGCCACAGTACCCATCTGTAGGTGGTGTGCATCAGCGACTTCAGCAATTTCTGAAGTGACTCTTTTTCCAGTTGAGAATTCAGGCTTTTATTTGGTGTGGGAGGATGTATCATGAAGATATGTTTTGTGTTGTGTGAAATCAGTATGCCTGCTAAGGCCTTAAATTTTCCAGACAGGGTGGTCTTGAGGCCAAATTAGACAAGACAAGAGGGGGACCCGCGATACTCGCGGGGGGGGAGAGCTCAGTCTCCTCCATCCCCCTCCCCCGCTCGATCTCCCCGAGGCAGAGGCGGCGAGGCCGGTCCTC
>NW_015165849.1:352270-358954 GCF_001447785.1 Gekko japonicus | reverse complement strand
GTCCTTTCCCACCCCCCTTTTTTCAACTTTTTGGATTTTTTTGCACACGTGGGGACCGCCCCAAGTGTGCACAAACCTCCCCCTCCCCCCCAAGTGCCCCCGGAGCGCAGATTTAGCGATCCGCACTCACGGGGGCAACTTGGCTATTAGTATATAGACTTGGGGAGATCAGTCATCAGACCTTCCATGGGGTTTAGCCCTTTTCCCTTGTGGCGTTGTTCCCCCCGCCCCGCCCCGCCCCACCACCACCAAGATCTGGCCCAGGTTTAGTCCCTGTTATCTCCATTGAAAAGGATCGTTTGTGTGGAAGATTTCTGAGACTCTGGAAAGCTGCAGACAGTAGTGTGCTTGGCATACCAGTGATTTGACTCAGTAGAAGGTAGTTTGATTGCTCACATGTCCCCTGTTGGGCAAATAGCAACTGAGAATGGAGTGGCTATTTGCCCAAGGGTTAGCTCCTTCTCCCCATGAAACCTTCTGATCTGTTGTTCACAAGTCAGTGATTGTGTAGAATACTGTATAGAAAAGCAATGTTAAGCAATGTGAGCAGAGCAGTAGAGGAAGACCTGTTTCTTGCCCTCGTCTCCACTGCAGCCATCTGTTTCCCCTGCAGTCATGTTCCTGTGGGCCAGTGGGCTTCCAGGGAGGCAACATTGGGGGTCTGCAGCAGGGGAGGGGGATGGGCAGGAGTCACCCTCCCTTTCTCCACCAACAGAAGTGCAGTTCTGTCAACAAAACGGGTGTTATGCTGTTGGAAGTACAACTGGGGGTCCAAGCCATCAGGTCCATTGAACCTCTCAATTTCCCACCCATATGTCACCACTGTCCCAATCTCATAATAAGAAGTTTAAATTATGGATGAGGAGATACTAGCAGGATATTAGGAAAAACTTTGTAATATTAAGGGCAGTTCAGTAGTGAAATCGGTTGCCCAGGGTTCTCCTTCCATGGAGGTGTTTAAGCAGAGATTGGACAGTTATTTGCCAGGGATGCTTTAGGTGCAGAGGGTTGGACTGGATGGTCTTTAGGCCCCTTTCAACTTTTTAATTCTGTGATCTTTCCTTGCTGCTTCCAGCAGCCCATGACACTTCAGCCCTTGTCACCATTATATGGTGCTTCTGCACCTCACAGAGTGTTATACATAAACTTGGCAGCTTTCCTGGCTGTAAGTAATCTGCAGTCCTCAAAAATGGGAGGCTAACATCCATTTTAACCACCATGTGTTCATCTACACATGTGATCTGCTGTTTCATTTGCTTCATGCTCATCAGTTAATTTGTAGAATTTTGTTTTCTTTTCCCCCCACAGCACACTATGATACAACTGATCAAAGAAACTGGGTGCCATAATGGAGTAACCCCAAGGGATGATTCTCCTGTGACTGAAATATTGAACCAGGTTTGCCCTTCCACATGGCGGGGAGCTTGTAAAACTGCTGTACAGTTGCTCTTTGGCCAAGCTGGGCTGGTAAGTACCCGTGGAACAAATAGCAGTTTGGATGACGTAATTTAGAAAAACAGCCCCTTGGTGTGGGAGGGGGAATAAGAAATCCTCCTCAGCAGTGTAGCGTCATTTCAAGTGAAATGAAATGAAGTGAAACTTAGACATTTCAAATCTTCCTGGAACCGTTACAAGTTTTACACAAAAAGCAAGAGATCCTGATTTTTCTTGCACTTTCCCCCTATTTTAACCCTTATGCTGCTCCCCCATAGTTATGGTACATCTTATTTCAGCCATGCTGTATTGTTGCAGTAATGAAAACATAGATCCTTCTAAACTGAAAGTAGAGGCAGATGGGGATGTTAGAACAGCCCTGTGACAGGCTGAGTCCATTGGCCCCTGTGAATACACGAACAGATGAAACTGCCTTATACTGAATCAGTCCCCTGGCCTATCAAAGTTAGTATTGTCTACTCAGACTGGCATTGGCTCTCCAGGGTCTCTCCAGGCTGAGGTCCTTCACATCACCTACTGCAAGATCTTTTAGTTGCGGGTACCAGGGATTGAACCTGGGACCTTCTGCATGCTAAGCAGATGCTCTACCACTGAGCCACAGCCCCTCCAACCATGGTTGTGGCAGTGCTTGAAACAAGGCCACAGCTTGCTCCCAGCTACTGTTCGGTGTCCAGGTCATTAGCGCCCCCCCCCCCGCTTCTACAGTAAGTTAAAGAGAAAGTCCACCCTGACTAAAATTGTCCTTTTTCATCAAAGCTATGCAAAATCACAAAAAATCCACTGCCATTTGACTTCGACCTTCTGATATGCAGTGGTTAATCAGACTGGAGGTACTTACAAGATTTGTGTTGTGTCTGCCCTTTCACACATAAAACAGGCAGCTGGGGTGGAGTGAGTTTGAAACTGAGTGTGCAGGAGGGAGAGAGATGCAGCTGTTCCTCCTGCACCTTGTATTATGGCTCATGCCTTGAAGCAGCATTGTCTGCTCCTGACTCTCTAGCACCGGTAGTGAGTTAGGTTGGAAGGCAAAAGTTTTGTTTGATCCTCTGTTGTAGCCATTAAAGTATGCCTGAGCAGTGTACTGGTTAGAGTGTTGACCTAGAACTGGAAAGACCCAGGTTCATTCTCCCTGCTTGCTATTAAACTAATTGGCTGACTTCAAGCCATTTGTTCTTTCTCAGCCTAGCTTTCCTCACCAGGTTGTTGTGAAGAAGAGGAACCATGTATGCCACCCTGAAATCCTTGGAGAAAAAGGCAGGATAAAAAAAATGATATAAAGTGCAATATGGTCAGAGCAGGGGGTTCATTAGTTGGGCAGAAACTGCCCTGTGCTCTTCTCAGTGCTAGTTCGAAACTTTTCATCTCTTTGTTTAAATTTCATTTGCATTGCATGCCAGTGAGAGCCTCCTCTGCTGTTAGATTGTTCCATGGGTGGGAGTGATGGAGGAAACATCTGTGAAGTAAGAACAATGGCTATCAGGGAGCCACTTCCTAGGGTGGGTGTGAGAAACGTTTGCTGCCTGTATTTTGAGTTCAGTTTGCTCAGATAAAATGGAACCTCAGATGGTAAAGCACCTCTCTTTCCACCCAAACGCTGCTGGATTATATCATTTAAATGATGCCTTCCCATGATGCTTCAGTGAGTTGCAGAACTGAGAAGCTCCCATTCCAAATTTAGCAACCATTTAAGATTCTCTAGTCAGAGTACAGAATGATAATCTTATAAAGGTTGGTTTGTGTAATCTTATGCAGCAAATTTCAGGGCTGAGTTTACCACACAATTGGAAAGCAGATTTGGTTTCCTGAAAGAAGCACAAAATGAAAAGCTGCTCAGCTATCTGCAGCTAAAAAACCTTTAAGTAGTCAATGGCCTTTTTGAGACGTTAAACTTTTGGATTCATCCCATGGAGTAAGAGGCAGGCTTTTCTTTCAAATTGGAATTCCCTGCATGCACTTCTTAGCTAGCTAGCGGTAGCAATTTATTCATTGGCTTTCTTCATTTTATATCCTGCCTTTTCTCCCCAGTGGGGGACCTAAAGCAACTTATGTTGTTCCCCTGTCCTTCATTTTATTTTCACAACAACCCTGTGAGGTAGATTAGGCTGGCGGGGGCGTGTGACTGGCTCAAAGTCATCCAGCAAGCTTCCACGGCAGAGCAGGGATTCGGATCTGCGTCTCTCCAGTCCGATGTTCTAACCACTGTGTCATGCTGACTGACGACACTATGTATGTCATGTCCAGCTCTTGTGGGGATATATTACCAGTGGGATGGTGCTATTTTTTCCTCTCAGTAGCTTGGGGGAGAACTTCTGCTCTAGATTGAAAAACAGAGCTACGTCTTTGGAATGCTGAACACTTACAACTTTTTTCCACCCCAACTTTGTTAGGTGGTTGTGGACACAGCGCAGATTGAAAACAAAGAGGCGTACGCTCCACAGATCAGTTTAGAAGGTTCCAGAATTGTGGTTCAAGTACCATCAACTTGGTAATTACCTTGAAAGACACATGCAGGAGTGTGTGTTTCAGTGTGTGTGTTAAATGTGGAGATTAAATATTTGACTGGTGAGTGAGAGTCTGAATTAAAGCCTATGTTTTTTAGGTGCCTAAAAGAAGATCCTGCAACCATGTCCCTGCTACAGAGAAGCCTGGATCCAGAAAAGACTTTGGGACTGGTGGATGTTCTCTATACTGCGGTGTTTGACCTGAGTCGGTGGAAGGAAGGAAGGTGGGGCAGGCCTTTGGTTTGTGCTGCACTCTTCCCAAATAAAAATGAGTGAGAGGAATGTAGTGGTGGCTCATCACATGGCAGCATGTGAATGAAGAAGCTAGAGGCAGGATCTGGGCTAGGGTCAGTCAGCCCAGTTGGCAAATATGTGCAAAGCGTAGCTTGTGGGTAGAAAGCTGTTATGCAAAGGCAGTGCGGATCTCTGAAACAGAGAAGTACTTCTTTCCAGTCACATGTACAAATGGCTCTGATCAGGCCTAGGCTCGATCCTGAGAGACTTCTGCAAATGTGGTCAGACAGAGGGTGACAAAGGAAGACCAAAAACAGCACAGGTCATTTCTTCCCTTAAAAAAAAAGGAAAGGTGGCTTGGCCAATTTAATGTTTCAGTAAATGGCAAAGGATTACCAAATCTGTAAGCACTGCAAGAAAATGTGGCCTTTAGTACCTCAGTGGGTTAAGTCCAAATCTCTGCCAAGTTGCAGAGGAGGTGAGCGCTGCAGTGGAGGAAAGTGCAAGGGGGATGAGAACATGGGATCCAAACCTTTTTTTCCTTCGGGTGGAGGCAGGCATGTGGAGAGAAAGCTAAACATTCAGCATATGATATTGCTTAGCTAGATGGCTCAAGACTAGCAAATAGATTTATAGTGTCAGGTAAGGTGGCTGGAATCTCCCAACACATCTTTCAAGAAAATGCTTATAACTTTTTTCTTTGTTACAGTATTTTTGTAGATTAAGCATCTGTGTTCAGAAGCTGAGTGTTGCCCATCCTAATTGATACTGGAGCTTTTCAAGGCAACCTCTTTTTCTCTGAATGAGGAAATTACATACTAGCACCTAGACTGGCTAATCCAGTATTTCGCGCAGCATTTCTTATTTTCGCCAGTCCTTCGTTATTTTTAATGTGCTGTCATACATCACTGAGAATCCCAGACTGCATGTCTTGTACCTGATTTATATCAGGATGCCTGATTGTATAGTGATTTCTGTTTAGTTCTTCTGGTTGTTGCTTTTTTTAAACAGGGAGCAAGCTTTGCCCTGCATTCAGATTCAGCTCCAGCGTGAGATCTGTGACTTTGGGAGCCATATCGACTTGCCACCTGGAAACGGAAGCAAATCGACTGGTGGCTTGCAAAAGACTTTCTCCAAGTTGACATCGCGGTTTACAAAGAAAACCTCCTGTTCAAATTCAACCAACAGTGGGAGCTACTCCATTCCTAGTACACCTTCCAAAAACATTTTTATAGCTAACAACTCGGAGGACAAAGCAAAAACACCCAACAGCACGGACACACGACTGCAAAGCATTCTGAACATTGGTAACTTCCCCAGGGCAGTAGAGTCGGTGCAGCCCGGGCAGAGCCCGGGGAAGCAGATTGTCAATGGGTTCCTTCTTGACAGGCAAGACAACAGCAAAGCGGATGGCGGCAAGGATGCCAAAGGCATGAATTTACCAACTGACCAAGAAATGCAGGAGGTCATAGATTTCCTCTCTGGTTTCAATATGGGTAAATCCCAGCAGACCTCCCCACTGGTGAAAAGGAGGAACTCCGTTGCATCCTCTTCAGCCACAGCAGAGCAGAAGCCTGTAGCCGTGCAGCAGCAGCCTCAGTCTTCGTCTCACACTCCTCTGCACCATCTTCAGCAAGGGCTGTCACTTCAGCCGCAAAAGCAGCAGCAGCAGCAGCAGCAGATGCAGTTTTATCAGCACCTGCTTCAACCCATTGGGCCCCAGCAGCAGCAGCAGCGTCCCCCTGGCAAATGGCCAACCAATTCCAACCAGCAGCCAGCCCAGACTGTTGGCCCGGGATTGTCTCACATGCATCAATGGAACAGTCACGCCTTTTCTGATCTGAGCTCCGATTTGTATAGCTTGGGCCTGGTGAACAGTTACATGGACAACATGATGTCGGAGATGTTGGGACAGAAGCCACAAGGACCTCGAAACAACACGTGGCCAAATCGTGACCAAAGTGATGGAATCTTTGGGATGTTGGGAGAGTTCCTACCTTTTGACCCAGCAGGTGTGCGCATGCCCTAGTATGCATGTTTATTGGGAAATAGGCTTGATTTTACTTGGTGCTGCTGCCCATCAGTAGCATGTTTGGGTCTCCTGTCTGAGGAAAAAGATACAAAGCAACTTGTTTTTAGAACTAGGAGGTACATAGATATAATCTGAAATCAGGGTACTTCTGTGAGGTTTTTCTTGGCGTTTCCATTTTGAACACCAAATGATAGTGTAACAAGCTCCATTATTGTGCCCTGTAAACTTTTGGGATATATGCTAACATGCAGAAAGTTAGAAGTGAATATCGGGGTGTTGGGGGGGGGAGAATGAATCCTGAGGTGGTTCCCTGTTCTATTCATAAGCTTCTTTCTAAAGTAGGGATGGGCAAAGATGGTAGACTAGTGGATTGGCTAGACCCTCCTGGTTGCTGGGATCCCTACAAAAAGTGTCGGCAGCTCATGTTCCCCTTCCACCAGTGCATTGCTTCCATTAGGAGGT
>NW_015165849.1:344843-351856 GCF_001447785.1 Gekko japonicus | reverse complement strand
ACAGAGGGGCTGTGACCTGCAATTTTGATGCTATGGCCCTTTTAATACAACCCAAGACTGAATTTGCCTTTTTTACCACCGCATCACACTGACTGCTCATATTTAGTTTACAGTCCACTCTTACCCCAAGATCTCTTTTGCATACACTACTCCCCAGAAACATATCCCCCATCCAGTATTTGTGCTTGACATTTTTGTGGGCCAGATGTAATACTGTGTATTTGTTTTTGTTGAATTGCATCCTGTTCGCAACTGCCCACTTCTCCAGAGTATTCAGGTCTTGTTGAATTCTAACTCTTATCTTCTTGGGTGTTTGCTACTCCTCCCAATTTGGTATCATCAGCAAATGTAATGAGTAGCCCTTCTACCCCTTCACCCAGATCATTGATAAAAATATTGAAAAGTACTGGGCCCAAAACCGAGCCCTGCGGCACGCAACTGGACATCTCCCTCCAATCTGATGAAATGCCATTGACCACCACTCTGGGTGCAGTCCTCTAACCAGTTCCCTATCCACCGAACTCTCCTGTAGTCCAGTCCACAGTCTTCCAGTTTGCCCATCAGAATGTCATGGGGAACCTTATCAAAAGCTTTACTGAAATCCAGGTAAATCACATCAACAGAGTTCCCACGATCTAGTAAACTCTTCACACAATTAAAGAAGGAAAACAGGTTGGTCTGACAAGATCTGTTGGGGACAAAACCATGCTGACTTCCCTGGATCACTAAGTGGTCCTTCAGATGCTTACAGATCGATCTCTTTAAAATCTGCTGTAATATCTTCCCAGCAACAGAAGTCCGACTGACCAGTCTGTAGTTTCCCGGGTCATCCTTCTTCCCTTTCTTAAAGATTGGGATAACTGCTCTTCTCCAATCTTGTGGCACCTCCCCAGTCCTCCAGGAGGCCTTGAAGATGATGGACAGAGGCTCTGCAAGTTCATTAGACAGTTCTTTGAACACTCTTGGGCGCACACCATCTGGCCCAGGGGATTTGTATTTGTCCAGTACAGCCAGGTGCCTCTCCACAACCTCCCTGTCAATGTCAGCTGGACACTCAGGTGTCCTGTTATGTCCTATACCATCTCTAGATGGGCTCGAGTTCTTCTGGGAGAAAACAGAGGCAAAAAAGTCATTGAGCCTGTCTGCTTTTTCTCTGTCCTTCACCAGAGTTTCTCCTTCTACTCCCAAAAGTGGTCCAATTGCCACTTTTACCTTGCGTTTGCTTCTCACATATCTGTAGAAGTTTTTCTTATTGTAGCAAGCCCCCCTGGCCAGACCCTACTCATACTGAGCTTTGGTTTCCCTGATGGCTGATCTGCAGTACCTAGTAACTCTCATATACTCCTCGTTAGAGGTCTAACCTTCCCTTCATTTCCTGAAGATTTCCTTTTTCTCCCTTAGCTTATTCTGAAGCTCTCGGTTCATCCACATCGGTTTCTTGGAGCCCTTACCATGTTTCTGTCTTGCTGGAATAGTGGGGGCTTGAGCTTGCAAAAGCTTATGTTTGAAAAGAGCCCACCCTTCACTCGCTCCTTTCCCTTCCAGCACACTCCCCCCTTGGAATGACTCCCATCAAGCCTCTGAATTCATTGAACTTGGCTGTATGAAAATCTAACCTACGAGTCTGGCTACAGACTTCCTTGACTCCCCCACAGCAACTCAAATTCAAGGAGGACATGGTCACTTCCCCCTAAGGTCCCCACCACCTTCACCCCATCTACCAATTCTTCCCTGTTGGTTAATATTAAGTCTAGTATGGCCAAGCCCCTTGTAGCTTCCTCCACCATTTGAAAAAGGAAGTTTTGGGCCAGACAGGTCAGGAAGTTGCATGATTCTGGTTGTTCTGTTGAGCCTGTCTCTGAGCACACATCGGGGAAGTTGAAGTCTCCCATAATTATAAGGTTCTGATGTCTGGATACTCTGCCAATCTGTTCAAGGAGGGCAGCATCCATTTCCTGTCCCTGGTCAGGCGGTCTGTGGCAGACTCCAACAACAATACCCTTTGTCCTGCCTCCCCTTATTTCCACCCATATACTTTCCACAGGGCTGCCAACCCCATTCTCCAGAACTTCCTGACAATCTAGCCCTCTCTTCACATACAGCGCCACTCCGCCTCCTCTTCTACCCTTCCGGTTTTTCTTGAACAACTCATACCCAGCAGTGGTTCGTGATGACCCGAAATGAAGCCCTCAGATTTGGAGGCAGCCTACCCCCAGTTAACAGATACTACTGTGGTGCTGGTCTCCCTGACAATTACTCCAGTGATAGAGCAAATCTGAGTCTGCTCAGCTCCCCTCCCTCTGAGTGGTTTTGTGATTGGGGAATAGTGCAGTCTGTCATGCTGTTTCCCTGCACCGAGTGCACAGAAGCTCCTCCTTTAGCCCAGCTTCTTCATTAAAACAAAGGCAGGCTTTCCAATAAAGGCTCTTGGCCTTACTTTACCTTCCTCTCTCGAGTTGGAGAAGAGCTGCATCCAGTGGGTGATTTCCGGCTGGGGTGTCTGCAAAAGCAGGAGAACTGTCTGGCACTGTTTGAAAGGTCTCTCCTTTTCTCCCCTGCCCACAGAATAGACTAGATGAGACCCTCGCTGGTCCATTATCACAGCCTCCAACTTTTAAAAATCCTGTAAGGAGCCAGGTGCCCTATCCTGAGAGTCAGCGTGGTGTACTGGTTGAGAGTGGTGGGCTGTAATCTGGAGAGCTGGCTTTGATTCCCCAGTTCTCCACATGAAGCCAGCTGGGTGACCTTGGGCCAGTCCCAGCTCTCTCAGAACTCTCTCAGCCCCACCTACTTCACAAGGTGCCAGTTGTGGGGAGAGGAAGGGAAGGGTGATTGTAAGCCACTTTAAGACTCCTTCGGGTAGAGAAAAGCAGGGTATAGAAACCAACTCTTTTGTTCTGGGGTGTATGTGTGTGTCTGGGAGGTTAAACACCATTTTCCTCTGACACCAGGAGAAGCATCAACCCCCCCCCCTTGAAAAATCCAGTTCCTAATCAGAACTGGGTCTGTATATACACACTAATTACATTTTTTTTTAAAGTAGAAACTCCGATCGTGGAACTGCCAGCATCTCATCCAGGTTGGCTCCAGCAGAGTAAAGGGGTGGGGAGGGGAAGAGAAGAGGAGGCTGTCTAGTTTCCAGGGACAGCAGAGGATGATGGAGGCAGTTAGGGGAGTGGGAAGTGGAAGTTCCCGTGCTGTGCCCCCCCCATAGTCTGGACAGAGGGTACGTGTAGAGAATTAGACGTGGAAGTTGCCTCTGCGGACTGCAAGAGTGGGAGGGGGTCACATGTGCGGAAGTCCCTTTTATCGCATGCTTCCAAGCAGCGGTTCTTGTGAGGGGCCTACCAGATTGCTTCCTCCTTTGGCACTGACTCACACTCCCTTCAAAAATGTGCTGCTAGAGCAGCCATTTTCCTACAGTTCTCTGGGCCTCCTGGACTGCTTTCATTACACGTGTGTGTGGGGTGGGTGGGGAAGAGTGCACTAGAGTTTAAACAGCTCTACTTTGTGGCATCAGCTTGGATAAAAACTGGCTTCTCTCTCCCTTATCCAGTTCCACAAGCCACAGAGAAGTGTGTTTTGTAGTAGCATCTTTGGGATATTCCTGCCTTGCGTCTCCACTGAATAAATACAACTGTAGATTAAAAGGCTTTCGTTAATGAAGGATTACAGGAGGACAAGAACAAAAATAGCAGCTGGGGTCAGCTACATAAAATGTGGCTTCCCTAAATGCTGGGAGAAAGATGCCTCTTAGGCTTCTGTTTTGTTCTTTCACATGTGAGCAGGTCATGCCAGGAACTCAGCTGTGAAACATTAGCAGTTGGGCTGCTGTTTGTAGCCATCTGTGTGCCTTCAACCCTGTGGTACCATTTCTAGTGGTGGCACTTTGATGAAGGTCAGTTCTGGCCTTATGGGTGGGAAGTTGGGTGGGTTCCTAAGCCCAAGTGGTCGAAATCACAAGGCAGAGTCACCCCCCCTCCCAATGCATTTAATCCAGAACATTGCTCCTCCCTTCCCCCGTCTCCTGGGCCATTTTCTTGATGCCCTGTGAAGAGAGGGGGAGTAAGAAGGGAAATTCTGCTTTGCATGTATCTTCGTCATGAATGCATACTGGGGACCTGCTGCTGCTTTTGCTTTGTCGTATATGATTCTCTCAAACATCCTGGTTGCCCAGTGAAATCACACACAGCTTGCAAAGCACAATGCAGCCTCCCCAGCTCCTCACACATGTCCTCCTTGCCAGTGAATAGCTTTGCTTATTGAACACGCTCGTTTTGCTTAGGGTCCTCGGGATGATGGGGACTTTTTATCATTTAGTTGAGGCAGAAAAAGTTAGAGAAACGCTTTTGTGACTCTTACTTTCTCGGATGTGCTCCCTTCAGACATCCTTCAGTCTATTCTCTCTCTACAGAGAAGAGCAATCTCTGTTAGCAACAAGAAACCACTTTTGAATCAGGTTTTCTCCCCATCAATTTGATGCTATCAAGCACGGGGACATGCCGAGATTGATTTGCAAGGTGCCTCTGTTTCTTGAGTGGGTATGGACACCGTTTCAGCTCAGGGTTGAGGGGGAGCAGGGGACTGTAGAAGTATCACACTAGGGGAGACTTTATGAGTAGCCCTGGGTTGGAATAGGCATGACTGGACATATAAACAAACAGAAGGATCATCAGGGGGTTTCCTGTGCCTCTAAGAATTGCTTTCAGTTGGCAGAAGGCCATTGTTACCTCTCCTCTACAGGTGAACATTAATGATGGCCAGCCACCACTCCCCAGCTTCTCTCTCCACCCCATCCTTATTTCCTTTACACAGCACATTCTGCCTGCATGCCCATAAATCACTTTCTGGCTAAGTGCTTAATATGCAGCACTTGAACAAACATTCCTGATTGCTGACTGGCTTACATTGTGGGGAGTGTGAGAGAGAGAGAGAGATGTGTCTTTTCTTTTTGTAGGGTAGACAATTAAGCTTTAGAGGGTTAGATGAGGGGATAATTGTAGTAGGAACAGTCGAATGTGTCAACTGCCAGGTTTCTCTTTTTGCATCCAGTTGGCTCCGATCCAGAGTTCGCCCGCTATGTGGCTGGGGTCAGCCAGGCCATGCAACAAAAAAGGCAAGCACAGCACTTCCGTCGCCCCAGCAACGCACGTAGCAACTGGCCTCATCCTGATGACCCTCACAGAACCTGGCCCTTTCCTGAGTATTTTACAGAAGGGTAAGGAGCCACCTGTGGTGCTCTTTCATTATATTCAGCTTCACAAATGAGCGTAAAATGTCGGTAATTTACAGTTTGCTTAATAAGGTTTTGCTTTGGCAATGGATGAAGTAGTTTCATTGGTTGGTCAAGTTCAAAATGGCATACCCTAAGTTGTTGTTAAGGCTGTCACATCAGTTGTAAAGAGCTTTGCAGTGAATATGGTCAGTACTGGAAAGGATACGAATACAGAAACAGAAGCCACAAGGTAAATATTTTAAGAACCCCCTCCCCCCAATGTAAAAAGACTGGCTCGTTCAGTTTGGCCTTGTGTTTGTAATGTAGAAAATGGCTCAAGGTTTTGATTCTTGTCCAGAAGTATTCAGTGTCAAGCACATATTTCGGACTCATTAACATTTTATTAAATGTATAACTTCACCTCTGGGTCCTCTTATCCCCACACACTTTCTGACTATTCCTTTGTCTTCTCTTAGTGAGATGACCAGCAGCTGGTCGGGCACTCAGGGTGATTCTGCCAGCTCCAGCGATGAGACCTCCTCTGCCAATGGAGACAGCTTGTTTTCCATGTTCTCAGGGCCAGACATCGTTGCTGCAGTCAAGCAAAGAAGGTGAGCAGAGGGGGGAGCCCTTGGACTTCCATGGCAAGGCAGAATCCTAGATGCTTTGTGGTCTATCTGCAACTATGTGCAACACCTGTATATCGCATCAACAATAACCTTCCAGAGCTAAAGCTCCTAAAATTCTTGCTGAGAGTCCCTCCCCTTAAGGAGAGAGCCTCGGTGCTTGTTTTGAAGTAGCTGGCAGAGTATATCCCGTGCAGCCAACTTGAAAGCTCCATTCTGACTGTTCACATGTGAGTCACAAAACAAACTCGATCTGGAAATCACAAAACTCTCCCCTCCCCTTGAATTGGCATTGGGGGAGAGATTGGGAGGGGACTTGTATTTATTTTATTTATTTTTGTGATTTCTATCCCGCCCTACCCAGTGGCTCAGGGCGGCTAACAACAGTGTTTAAAACAGTAAAACAATAAAACAATTTTACATATATACTAAAACTGGTGCTTCAAATCTATACAGTCTATACATTATACAAGATACTCAGCGGCTCATATTTGCGACCCATGAACTTAGTAGTGGAGGCGCCCCAACACACTCAAACTAAACCACCTCCATGGAATCTGGTAGGTGGATGGTACATCGAAGATGGTATAGCGATGGTGGTGGCGGCGGCTCCTACCCAAAGGCCTGGTGGAAGAGCTCCGTCTTACAGGCCCTGCGGAACTGCACAAGGTCCCGCAGGGCCCGGATCTCTTCCAGGAGCTCATTCCACCAGGAAGGAGCCGCCACCGAGAACGCCCTAGATCTAGTATGGGCCAACCTCGCAGCTCGGGGGGGCTGGAACTTCCAGACGATGGAGCGCCCCCGATCTCAGTGCTCTTGAGGGAACATACGGGAAGAGACGGTCCCTTAGATAGGCAGGACCCTGGCCATTCAGGGCTTTAAAGGTAAGCACCAGCACTTTGAAGCGAATCCGGTATGCTATAGGTAGCCAGTGCAGCGCTTGCAGCACAGGCCGGATGTGGTCTCGCCTGGAAAGACCCATCAACAGTCTGGCTGCAGCATTCTGCACTAGCTGCAGCTTCCGGATTTGCAACAGAGGCAGCCCCAAGGAGAGCGCTACAGTAGTCCAGCCTCGAGGTGACCGTCGCATGGATCACAGTGGCCAGGTCATCTCGGTCGAGATAGGGAGCCAACTGCTGCGCCAGCCGCAGATGGTAAAAGGCTGACTTGGC
>NW_015165849.1:344460-344607 GCF_001447785.1 Gekko japonicus | reverse complement strand
TCCGACTGGCCGCCCAACTTCAGATAGAGCTGAGTATCATCAGCGTACTGATGACACCCAAGCCCACACCTCCGGGCAATCTGTCCCCGACTTTGGAGAAAAGAGGTAAGCCATTGAAGGGCAAGGCCCTGAATCCCCACGTCGGCG
>NW_015165849.1:310196-342956 GCF_001447785.1 Gekko japonicus | reverse complement strand
TTTGTTGTTGATAGACCTGGCGTTGTATAACACCAGTGACGGAGGAGGGTTCTTAATCCCGGCCCCACTGCCTGTCATCCTTGGGATGGGTCGAAGGCTGGAAGGGCGCCGAGCCGCTCTATTTCTCTGCGCCCTTTGCTCTAAACTCTGCCTAGACCCACCGCCATACTTCCCTCTCCCCAAGAGCACTGGAATTCGTTGTCCATCCATCATACTAGCAGACTCCGCAGATGCTTCAGGCCGCCGACCGATGGTAGGGTCCAGTACTCCAGCTACTTAAAGTTGTACAATCTGACTAGATGCTATCTATAATAAAACATTCCCTAACTGGTCGTGTCAGGGGTACTTCTAACTATACTAACTAAGCCCTGACAGTCCCACCTAACCATCCATACAACACCATACATAGCAACGCATCACCACTCTCCCTCCAGCAGACCCATACATTCACTTCCAATTCTAGCAGTGTTCTTAAAGTGCCAGGCAGACAGAGCCAGGCCACCCCGATGTAATTTGATCTCCGGTCACTAGAGGGCACCCACGACCGCAGTTTTTTCGCCGGCCACCAGGAAGAGTCCCCCTCTGCAGGGCCCCTCCCTTCCCCCCCCCAGAACACAGGAACAGCAAGCCGAGCCCGGCCACCAGTCCCAACCTCCAACACCCCATGAATAGCTTTATTTATTTGAAAGAAAAATTGAAGCACCAATTCTGAGTTTTTCAGACTAGAGTTCTGACCACTTTGCTGTGGGTGGTGTCGTCCTTTTACTCCTGTCCTTCGAAAGTGTCAGAGAGCTAGGAAATGCAGCATGGAGTGAGGTCTGCCACCTCTCTCTGTTACAGATGCAGGCCTGTTTGTATATTACAGACTGTGGGAAGGGTGTGTGTGTGTGTGCCAAACATGTTTGCAGACTTAGGTCTTATAAACTTAGGTCTTGTATACTTGCAAACGTAGGCCTTGTATACTGAAAGGCTGCAGCTCCCTTTTGTGTGCACATACAGCTGTAAGACATCAATCAGAGCATCAATATTTGAGTCTCTTGTGCAGTGATACTCAGTGGCTCAGGAGCCACCTGTGGCTGTCTTGAGCACTGTTTCCCATTGCATCTGCCCCATTTTCTAGGAGAGTGGGCAACTTCTTTAGATATCCAATTTGGTCGGTATCCAATTTGCCGTATTTGGGCAAACTGATTGAGAGGGTGGTGGCGTTTCAACTGCAGAGTTTTTTGGATGATGCCTCCATATTAGAACCCTTCCAGTCCGGCTTCCAACCAGGCCACGGGACAGAGACAGTCCTGGTCGCCCTCACAGATGATCTCCGGAGGCATCTGGGTCGAGTGGTACGGCAGTTTTGTTGTTGTTAGACCTGTCGGCGGCGCTCAACATGGTCGACCATCAACTACTGATCCACCACCTCACTGACACCAGGATTAAGGGATTAGCCTTGCAGTGGCTCTCCTCATTCCTTCAGGGTCGGGGACAAAGGGTGGCCATTGGGGAACAGCTATCCGGAAGGCACCCGCTTATTTGCGGAGTGCCCCAAGGAGTGGTGCTCTCCCCAGTGTTATTCAACATCTATATGTGCCCCGGGTACGGCATAGCGACGGGCGGTTTCTTGGCAGCTCCAAGACGCCCGATCCTTTTGCGCTCCTTTTGGAGCCCTCCCGGTTGCCGGGTGGGCTTCGCTAGCCCGGAGAGAGGGCTAGTTGCAGAGGGCTCTGTGGCGGCCCCTCCCGAATCGGCAAACGGGGGGTGTGTGTCCGCTACTGCCCTGAAGCGGGAGCGTTCTACGGATAGAACATGGACGCCATGTTCTAACAAGCTGCGACCATCCGTTTTTTTTAAACTTTGGTGGGATTTATAAATGAAATAGAACAAAAAGAACAAAGCACATCGTAAAAAAAGATCAGCGCACGCAGGATAATGAGAAAGGCGTTTGGTGTCGGACTAAATACCCCAAGTAGTTAGCTCCAACTTTAAGTAAAACGGCCGGGAAGTGGTCAGGAGCAGACGTCGTTTAAAATGGAGGGGGTAAGAAAAAAGTCTCCTTTTGCTTGAACTGCTGGTGTTTGTTAGGAATGAATAATGCAACAAATTAAAATGCCTTGTGAGAACTGAGAGTTCGGATAGATGAGAGACTGTTGTGAAATGGAGGTGGGAATAGAGGAGGAGGAGTTCGATCCAGACACACTAATTGGAGGTCTAACCTGGGAACAATTTTCAAACTTTTTGAGGCGAGAAATCAAGCAAGCAGTTAAAATTGCTTGTAACAACCTGGTGAAAGACTATCAAAATACAATCCAAGATGAAGCCTTGGTCTGATCCAGGAAGAGCTGTTTGTACATTTGGGCTAGTGCTAATTTCTCAGAATCATTGGCAGTTTTGAATATAATGCAGTTAACCAAAAAAAAGTACATCAGCCACGCTTTATGGAATGCTTTGAGAAGAATTCAGCATTAAATATCAGGATATTGTGAATGCACAAAACTTCACGGTTAAGGTAGTAACTGAAGCACTGACTCCCAGGTCTTGAGTGTGGTGGTGAAAAATTTGTTCTAGTCCCTGGGCTGCTTCTAGCCCCGAGAGCATCATGTCAGCATATTGCACGTAATGTTAGAATTGCCCCTTAGTAGTTCCAAATTATTTTCTGGAAACTGCCATCTCCCCTCCCTCTTCCTTTTGTATTACGAACATATTTGTTATGCATTGGATGCAATATTTGCTGGTCTCCACTGTCCTAGGACTCTGCCTTTAACTGGTCTGGTTAAGAGACCATATTTTCTCACTGAATATTTCTCACTGAATCCCCACAGAAAACACAGCAGTGGTGAGCAAGATCCCACCACACTTCCATCGCCACCACTCCTTTCTACAGTGGATGATCATAATCAGGTAAGTGACCAGTTGTGCTGTGCTATTAGGACAATTAAGAGTGTTATCACAGGTAATGGGCATGTTTGGAAACTGTTGATTTTAAGTTTACCACCAGTCTTAATTTTGCCGGAACTTTAAAACGAAGTAGTACACTTATTTAGAACATTTATACCCCCCTTTTCTATTAATATCATACAGTGACGTATGAAGTTATAAAAAAATGGAGCACACATGCATGGAGCACAAACGATGGTTCTTGGCAGCTCTGCAGAGGTTTTGAGATAGATGAGCTCTTGCTGGTTCCTTAAGTGTCTAATTCTTTGGAGTGAAGGGAATGGATTTGCTTGTGCTTTTCCAGCAGGCTTCATATTCTAGTTAAATGTTCAATTACTGATTTAGAAGGGCTGAGATGGATTGGGCCTCCCTCCCCACCACTGCTGTTGGTACAGGCTGGATGGTCTTGCTCAGCTGGGGTGGCAGTGTAGCTGAGGCCATATGGAAGAAGTCTTTGACCCCACCCAATTATTCTGTGGCTTGGAATGGGTATGCTCTTCCTCTCTGGCAGTGCTCAGGATCACTGTAGGGGGAGCAGGAGGAGGTGGTGGTAACAACAGGGAGGATCTGGAGTCTGTCCATTTCATTGTGCTTCTGCTCCTTCTCTCTTAAATACTTTACCTGTGAAAACAGTTCCTGGAATTTATGACTTCCATGATCTAACATGGTAAAGAAGGGGGGGGGGGGTTTGCAGATCGCCAAAATCTGTTGCTAGTGCCACATTAAGTAATGTGGGACAAAGCAGACAGTCCCGTAGTCCAGACCATGTTCAATGACATAGGATAAAATAGCTCCGATGAGCAAAGAGTGCCAGGGGTCATCAGAGGCAAGCGACCCACTCTGCCATCACTCCTAGGGGGAAAGTCACAGCCTGCCCTTGGGAACCAACCTGGCCCTGACAGAGGATGAAGTGCACAGAGGCTCAGATGTCCATCTTGGTCTCTTTCAGGACAACAAAACCAAAACCTGGCCTCCTAAAGCCCCTTGGCAGCACACACTGCCAAGTCAAAGCATGTCTTTGTACCAGATGAGTAACCCTGCCAGCCAGTGGAATGACACCATGCAGATTCTGCAGTCACCAGTTTGGTCAACAGCCAATGATTGCACTCCATCGACAGGGATCTCCTCCACTTTTGCCTACGCGCAGCAGCAACAGCAACAATCACCACAGCAGCAGCAGCAGCCGTCTCAGCACAAACCGATGAATAAGGGCTTTAAACCTTTCCCGGTCAAGCACGAACGTAGACCATCCTATATGCATCAGTACTGACCCTTCCCCCCCACCAGCAAGATACAGCAGCAGAGGACCAAAGTCTTCGACATGATGAACATTCATTTGTTTTCCAGTTGTGCAGTGGTGGCTGTCTTCTGGTTGTTCTGTGGAGTGACAGCTTCTAGTGGTGGTTTCTCTCTCAGTGCTGAGCATATGGTGCCAAGGTATTAGGTGTACACACAACAGCCCTAAACTGTGATGCTTTCAAAGTGTGTGGACTTAACTTTTACCCTGCTAAAAACAAAATGACAAAAAAACAAACCCTGCTACATTATTACTACAGAAAAACACTGTATTTTATAGCTATTTTTTCATATAGATTTATAGTTACCATTTCTTGCTAAAATGAATTTTGAGTACTTTAAGCGAATCTCGCAGTCAAGTTTTGCTCAACACTCATCTTGTTTAGATTTCTAACTGACAAAAGATTAGAAGAAAGGCTTCACGCAGGTTAACTTGCGCTGCTGGAAACTTTTTTTTAAAGAACTGCATTGGTTGTTAATGTGCCACACAAGCTTTTTGTGACAGCAGTGGTTCAAAGGCAGCCACAAAAACTGATCTTTCCAGTTACTTTATTCATGCAAAAATAACAAAACAGCTGGAACTGTTCCAGTTAGGTTGCATGTGATCGGCCATTCAGTGGGCCCAATCCACCTGTGACCTATGCTCAAAAGCCCCACAAAGCAGTTCTTTGGTGGATTGCATTCATCTGTGGGTTCTCACTACGTTTGAAATACGCAATTTGATACTTTTACATTTGGCCAAAGGCATTATCCATACAGTGCTCCTTAAATGTGTGAAAGAATAGTTAAGACTACTTGCAAATGTTTAAAGTCTTATTTCAGTGCTAGACTTAGTGTGTAAACATGAGCTGGCTCAGAAGAGAGAGAACTTAAAAACACTATTTTTTGTAGTGCTAGGAATTAAAGTTAACTACTTTCAGTCAATATGTGCCATTAAATAAGTGAACCTGTGGAATTAGGAACTATCTTCCAACCAAAGTGGATCTGGGGGAGTGACTGGTGCTTAAATTGAAAACAAAAAGGTAAATATGTATAGTTATCCCATTGTATATTAATTGAGGCAAGAGAGGTCTTTATAAAAAAAACCTATTTAAATTTTCATATTTCATCTTTGGAAGAGTAATTATAAACCACAATATTTTCTGGTATAAAGGTTTTTGACAGTATTAATATTATTTTTATATTTTCTTAAGTCATATCATTCTAATACATTGACAAGTAAAATGGGTTATTAGTTATAAATGCATATAGTTTTTTGATGAAGATAAAAGCACATTTAAGTTCCCATTTTCTACAAACTAAGTACATGTGTATATTAAAGATACCAAATTATATATAAATGAAAAGATACACAACACTAACCGTTTGGGTAGGGAGGGTCAAAGCCCCCTCCCCCACCTTCTGCTTGTGTAGCGGTGGGCCATCTTGGCAGGCCTCGAATGTTACTATTTGTGCTGGTTGAAGATGCCAATGTTGCCTGTATTTATGATATTGTCACCATGTTCCCCAAAACCCCACCCCCTTACCATGTTTACAGAGTTGTTTGCTGTGCATAACTTTACAGTCATGTGCTTTGCACAGTCCGTGTGGCTTCTGTCTGTAAATCGTTAATGTTCTGTACCTTCTGCTAAAACATTGGTGAATTTAACAAGTAGTTATGAGTTTCCTCAAGTATGCCATTGAAAACTTATATTGGACCCTAAAGGCTACTGCAGTTGTTTACCACAAATCAAAGTACAAATCTTCGTTGTTGTTTCTTTTTGGAGTTTCCTAAAAAGCATCTAGACTTTTTGCAATTCAGTGGTAAATGCAAGCACTGGCAGTTTTCCAAAATTGGAGTGAAAAGTGGAAATACAGGTTAATCTGTTTGTCTCGTAGGTGCTATGTCATCCTCTGCTTCCAACTATGCTGAACACTGGTGATTTTTCCACGTTCGTGTGCACTTGGCACCCAATTCTTGCCATACGTTTCACACTGCCAGGTGCAAAGGGGTTTGGTGCTCAGTTAACTTACCCTTGTTGCAACACTCCTGTGAATAGTTCATGCTTTGGAACTGGAACTGTATATTTTGTATTTTAATTTTAAAGCGCCTGTAATTAAAGACAAAAAAACCTATTTGCTTTAATAAAGATATACCTTTAATAATAGGTTATATCTTGTTAAACTAACGTTTCTGCTGAAGATAACTTGCAGCTGGACAGGTACTCATCATTATCTTCAGTAGACTTGTTTTTCATTTACCACAAATAATGTTCAGAAATTCAAAATGGCGCATTATCTAAGATGAAAGGTATGGCCCTTACCTTTTAAACCTACCACTGATGACAGATGACTGCAAAGGCTTGTGAAGCCACAACTGGAGAAATACTATCACTAGCTATGAAAATCCAAGGCATTTGAGTATACAAACCACATAGTTGTCTTTCCACTGGAAAAGTTTCAATTCTTCCTGGCTACCCATGGGCCTGTCAGAGTATTTCTTTGGATCCTAGGTTTGATCAGTAACTGTTCAAGCCTTTAAGATTTTCAATGTCATATCCCAGCCATTCTACAGTTCTCGTTAAGAATGTTGTTTTGAAATGCTGTTCTTCTTTGGCCCTGAACATAGTTATACCATAACTGATGGGTAGAGGTGGCTGAGGACAGAAGGCTCCTTTCTACCCACAGTATTAGAAGGAGAGGAGATTGGATTTATACCCCGCCCTTCACTACCCAAAGGTGTCTCAGAGTGGCTTACAAACTCCTTTCCTTCCTCCTCCCCACAACAGACACCCTGTGAGGTAGGTGGGGCTGAGAGATCTCTTGGCAGAAACTGCTCTTTTTCAAGAACAGCTCTTATCAGAACTACAGCTTGCCCAAGGTCATCCAGCCAGGTGCAAGTGGAGGAGTGGGGAATCAAACCCGGGTCTCCCAGATTAGAGTCCGTGCACTAAACCACTACACCAAACTGGCTCTCTCTATTATTGAGAGCAGCAGCAGTAAATGGCATCCCTGAACCACCTTAGCATTTTTAGCAACTGTGAGTACTTTCTATAAAGGAGCAATTTCTCCTTTGCTATATGAGCTGCTGCTGGAGGTATCATTTAGCAGCTTTAAAATGACTGTGTATGAGCTCTGCTCCTGGGGGAAGAGCCTTGCCTAGAATACATGTGTTACCGTATTAGGAGAGCAACAACCAACTGGTAGTCTGAAGCAGGGGTGTTCTATCTCTGTAGACCATGGCTATGCTAAGTTGGTTCATTGCCATCTTGTAAGGATGATGGTGCCAGCCACCTTAAATAGTTACTAGAATTCTAAATTGGGGGAGGGGGGTTGTTTACAAAACCATTACTGAGCCCCCTAGGTATGCTGCTGGGGGGGGGGGAATACAATGCCATAATATCAGATTTGCACAGAGTTTTATTGTTGATCCCATGATGTAGACTAAAAATCAATACAGCCTTTATAAGGGGGAAGGGAAAATATTTCAGTCCAGTGTTGCCCTCTACTGGTAGCACAGCATAATTATGCTACTGTATTGAATAAGCAGAGGTTGAGTGAAAAATTGACCGTAAGCCCTAGCCTGCTCTTAGTCTGTTTCATGGCTCCCTGTACTAAATGTCTGTAGGGCAAATCTTATCTCTCAAACAGCAGCAAGTTATTACATCGCAACATCTCCTGGTCCTTACTAGATAATAGAATGGGCTTAACACTTTTGCATAGCATTCTAACAAGCACACTTGGCAAACCTTTTATCACACTCTTTTAGACAGCATACAGTGCCTCGTGTTAATCCTGTGTGTCCTGTCACTTCTTTCTGGGGGCACAAAAAGCTTATTTACTGACAAAGCAGCACAATTCAGCTGGATATCACCAGAGACATGGCATTTCCTAGACTGCTGACTCTTCCAGACCCTTCTTCATACTTTCTCCAGGCAGGCATTTGTGCTCAGACACTGTCTGCTGTCTTCTCTGAACCAGGAGATGGAGATGCCTCAGCAATAGTAGCCAAGTAAATCAGATTTCTGTGCAAAGTGTGTTGGTGCCTATTAAAAAAAAGTTAAACACAATGGTAAACAGTCTACCCAGAATGGCTCCCCTAGCCAATGCGTAACTGGTGTGAGAATCTAGGTCATTTAGTGCTCATTCAAAATATGTGAAACACAAAAGGGTTTGATGTGAAGACGGAAAGTCACTTAGACACAGGTGGTCAGGTAACAAGACAGCATATGAGACTTAATGGACGTAAAGCAGCAACAGAAAAACCCTGCCTCTAGCTGCATGTGGGTTCTGGCTACCCCATAAACAATCTGATATTAAAGCTATAGTGCTGCACATATCAAAAAGGTTATCCCATAGCTAGAAAAAAAAGGAGTGCAGTTAAGGTGGTGGAAAGCTTTCCATGTGCAGGCTAAATCATGTTGAGCTTCTTTAATTCAGGAAAACAAGTGGGAGGGTAGGAAGTCATGACAATTCTGTCACCTCTTAGTAGACTGGGAATAATTTCAGGGCAGATAATAGAATGTTCTTCCCTCAACAGCCCATTAACATGGAGTTTATCATGCGATTTGATAGTAGCTGACAGAACGGCACCTGTAGTAAACTGGGTCACTGAAGGTACAAAGCAGTTTTGCACAGGTAGCAGCCCGGTTTAAACTACAGGTATGTGTAAAGCCCTGTGATAAAGTGCTTTTTGGATTAGCTGGTGCCATATTTAAAACAGGCTTTATTTTAAAAAAAAGATCAGACAAATTCAGAGAGATGGTCCATCCAAAAGTTATTAGTTCCAGTAGTTAAACAAAATACCCATGTTGAGACATAGCACACTTCAAAATATCAGGGACAAAACACATATGCTGCCCCCCCGTTAGATTAGAAGAAGAGGGAGAAGAGATTGGATTTATACCCAACCTTGCACTCCATGAAGGAGTCTCAGAGCAGTTTACAATCTCCTTTCCCTTCCCACAACAGATACCCTGTGAGGTAAGTGGAGCTGAGAGCTCTCTCAAGAACCGCCCTTGAGAGAACAGCTCTGAAAGAATTTGTGACTGACCCAAGGTCACAGCAATGCTGAGGGAAGGGTTCATCTTTTCCTTTGTACTGTTTTTCCAACCTGAGGCACTTTGCAAAACTGATTTTTTATCTAACCCTAATAGTTGTTAACAGCTTTATGGGACTGTTTCTTGTAGGGGGCAGGGTTAACACACAAACTCCAGCCACCTCATGACCTCAGTCTGAACTAAGCCCCACACAGCCACTTTAAAAGGTGAAAAAATGGGAGCTCCCATCTGGCTTGGTCCTCAAGTGTGGGGAACAGAGAAGAAAAGACGGTGGCTTTAGTGCTCTGCTTCCAAGGTACCAAGAGGTGCATGTCTGGTCACTGCTGAAAGAGATGGACATCCCATCGGAGCCAGCAGGATCCATTTTCGAGATGAGCTTATATCCCTATGTTAGGGGGGGGTTGATAGGGTCATGTCTGTCAATAGTCTTGGGGAGCACCCCACATAGTTCGAGACCCTTGCCTTATATGGGGAGAGGTGAGACAGTTTACTGTTATCTCCTATTTTGATGCAGCTGCTCCAATGCATTGCTCAAGTCCAATAACATCTATTCTTGTATGTGTCTGAACAATCCAGAAATCTCAAAATTACTATGGCTGTTAGTCTGAATAGAATAGAAAGAAAGGAGCAAATAGCTGTAATAGGTGAGTTTAAGAAGTCACTTACTGCACACATTCTGCAGCTCTTCCTTTATTCTGATATTCGACAATGCACCGAATCAATTGATCATTTTCTTCTAGCAGCTGAAAGCCACAAGAATGATTGGTCACACTGTAGATTACTGAGATTAATTTTAAAAAAGGCTATCAAATTACATAGAGGAAGGCCACATGTTTACACTGCCTGATAACAACAGGCTACAAAAACAATACCCACCTGTTGTTGTTAACCAAGAACTGCATATTGTTGCCCATGTGAATCAGTGGCCACAGCACATACTTATTCATGGCACAATCAGTAAGCTGTTCCAACATTTTAAAGGGATTTTGAGATGTACAATTTCCAGAATTTTTTAAGCTTGGGGGGGGGGGAACAGTTTTTTTCTGTGTGGTTTTTTTCCGGGGGGAATGGAAATTTTTGGAAAAATTGAAAAAAATGCTACATTGGCACTTCTTTTTTCTTTTCCAAATTGAAAGTCATTCTGTTTAGGAACATAAAATATGACTACGGACAGTTTTACTTGGCATGAAATTATCACAACTAGCATATTAAAAATGTAGTGTATCCAAACAATTATTACAAACAGAGTACCCACCCACATGCAAAAACAAAACTGAAACCTTTTTCTTTTCTTGTGACAATAGCACCTCCTAAAGGAATGCATCTTGTTCTTGCATTGGAGAGTTCAGTTTATAACCTAGGACTTGCTTGTCCTCAGTGCACTGAAATGAGATCGATCTGATACCATACATATTTTTTACAAATGATTTGGAAAATATTTGAACACCTTGTCTTAAAATATTTTATTCATCATGTTAAAATAAAACGCTCCATAATCAATTTTTTTATTTTATTTTTTCAATTTTTCCATTTGGGGGGGGGGGAGAATGGCTTCAGGGAAAAAAACTTTTTTTTCTGAATTTTTCCAGTGTTTTCCCGGGCTTTCACATCTCTAGACTCTTGGCTATATAAACACATTAGGACCTTTTAGGATGACTAATTGTTTGGAAAATAGTAGAAAATACTGAGAAAACTGAGAAAAGAGTTCTCCAGAACTCTTCTTTAGGCTGGATGTTCAACAAAAATTAGGTGAAGGCGAGGAGGGAGAGAGACATTTCCATGTGTGATGGAAAATGAACACATATGAAGCTGCCTTATGCGGAGTCAGTCTCCTGTCTGCTCTGACTGGCAGTGGTTCTCCAGAGTCTCAGGTGGAGGTTTTTTCCCAGCAGCTGCAGTCTGGGATCCTTCAGTTGCTGTAGATTGAACCTGGGGACATCTTGTAAGTAAAGCAAATGCTCTAAATATCAAGGCACAGCTCAAATCCACACTATATGCAGTTTTCAGCAAGGTAGAGTACAGCAGCAGTTAAGCAGACTGCACCAGATACAAAATGGACTTCACACTGTCCCAAGGGCTGCTTAGGACAAAGAAGCAAAAAACAGTTCTCCCTTTGAAAAATCAAGGAGCCAGCAGTGGTTCAGAGTTATCGCTAGCACTGATCTGGCCATTGGTATACCAAGAAACATCTCACCACCAGCACCATTTTTTGGATTGGTGAATCGTTCACCCCAAGCTGAAGCTCTAGAGAATTCAAAAGCTTGAATACTACTGTGCCACTGTTTGAAACCATTTTCACAAAAATTATTTGCATTTATAGTCTGCCTTTCTTGCTTGGACTCAAGGCAGATTGTACCAAGTGAGTCAATACAATTGACAGGATGGGACATTCAGCAAACAATACAATAGGATTAGGCATCACACAATCCTCAAAATTTTGCAGGAATTTAAATGCACCCAAATGCATTCACAGAGCTATATAGGCCCCGGTCACACGTAAGGGTTTGGGCCGGGAGAGGGAAGGATCGGGGGCACAGCAAACGGGCGTGATCTCACCGTAACATCTGGGAAGCGGTGCGCACCCATCCCCGATCCGGCCCTTCAGGCCGAAAACCCACTGCAAAAAAGAACCACCCCTAGAGGTGGATTTACCAGAAAGGCCGCGCATTGCGCGGCCATGGGATTGCCAGCGCGTCCTTCTGCCGGCGCATCCGAGGCTCCTGGCCGAACTGCGCATGCTCACACATGCACAGTTCAGCAACCTCCCTCTCTGTGTCGTGGCTTTCTCCTCGGTCTCCGTGGCACCTGATCCTGCCGGGGAGCAAGTGCGCGGTGGCTCACGGGATCTGTGTGATCCTGCCGCCGCATGTCTATTTTGGTGCGGCTTTCAAAAGCCACACTTTGCCCGCGCATTTTCCCCCGTGTGGCAGGGACCGTAGTGAAGCTGCTGCAGGCTGTGATGCCTGGGTGCCCTGTCCCCTCACCCACCCCACAATGTTCCAGAACAATTACCTAATGGCCATGCATGGAACATCAGCTACCCCATAAGAAGTGAACATGTTCTCCACACATCTGGCTCCAGGACCAGCCGAGAATGGCCTCTATTCTGCCCCTTCCCCCCCCCCTCATGCTCAGACACTTGTTCTCTGTGTGTAGATCCTGACTGTAGTCTTATTACCATACATGTTGTCTCTGCGGTCTATTTATTTTGCCAGTCCTTTAAGAGACATCGATCTGTCCGCCTTCTAGATAAGCTAGACATCCCAAAATTGCACCAAGCAGTCAGGCTTCAGATCTTCCATCTCCATCAAGCACTGCTCAATCATCACTGCCTCATAACCGTCCCTTTCATGCAGCGCCACAACAACCCCCACAAGCTTTCAAAAGCCACACTTTGCCCGCGCATTTTCCCCCGTGTGGCAGGGACCGTAGTGAAGCTGCTGCAGGCTGTGATGCCTGGGTGCCCTGTCCCCTCACCCACCCCACAATGTTCCAGAACAATTACCTAATGGCCATGGAACATCAGCTACCCTATAAGAAGTGAACATGTTCTCCACACATCTGGCTCCAGGACCAGCCGAGAATGGCCTCTATTCTGCCCCTTCCCCCCCCCTCATGCTCAGACACTTGTTCTCTGTGTGTAGATCCTGACTGTAGTCTTATTACCATACATGTTGTCTCTGCGGTCTATTTATTTTGCCAGTCCTTTAAGAGACACCGATCTGTCCGCCTTCTAGATAAGCTAGACATCCCAAAATTGCACCAAGCAGTCAGGCTTCAGATCTTCCATCTCCATCAAGCACTGCTCAATCATCACTGCCTCATAACCGTCCCTTTCATGCAGCGCCACAACAACCCCCACAAGCAGCAGCAGCAGCAGCACAAACATGAGAGATTAAGGTTACCCTTCTAGCCCCCGTCAGGCACTGCAGAGCAACCAAGGCAGGGACAGAGGAGGAGGGTGAAGGGAGGCGGATCGGCACCACCGACTCTGTCGCTGCGGTGCTTCGGAGGAGGCCTGGAAGAGCCGGATTCCTCAGCCCAGGCCCAGGTCTTGCAGAGCTGCTGTGCGGATAAAAAGGGGAAGCCACTTAAGACTCCAGAGCGGATGGAGCTACGCTGCCCTGAACGACGTCGAGAAAGAACGTGCCTGATGCAGCTGCCCCTCTCCCCAGCGCCGCTCACCCGCTGCAACGTCTCCGGGGTCACCTCCACTTTGCTCCGCAGCTTCTCCGGCACGAAAGCCACCGACATGGCTGCCCCGTGGCGGACGCCACCAGAGCCCCGGCGCGCAAGAGACGCTGGGAGCAATCCACCCGGCCTCGCAGGGATTGGCTGCTGCTTCTGGCGTCAAAGCCGCTTCTATTTCCGGGTTAGGGCTGGGCGTTGAGGTTTCTGGGTCAACCTTCACCGCGGCTTCTCTGCATCCGGCCACTTGCTGGGTGTATTAAGACCCGGGCAGATAATAACGCTGTTTAAGGGCGTGAAGGAAAGTCTCCGCTGAGTCAAAATTTTTGGGGGAGTTTGTTCACGCGACGCGTACACGAGGGGCTGTTGTGTGAATGCCAGCGTTTACTATTCCTTTGTATTGTAAACAAACAGCAATTGTTTAGTGTGTAAAGTGTAATGTAAAGTGTGTGTACACACACACACTTTACAGTCCCTCCCTCTCCCAAATTCACCCTCAAATCTCTAGCAAGAACAACAAGAGAGAGAAAGAGAGAGTGTGTGGCTACCCTTCTGGAACAATACATTCTACTGTAGCTGAATGGTGCATCCTGTGTCCTGCATTCAGAAGGTCTCGGGTTCAATCCTTGACATCTCCAGTTAGAAGGATCAGGTAGAAGTAGGGACGTCAGCCTCTAGGTGGAACCTGGGGATCCCTTGGAATTACAGCAGACTACAGAGGTCCCCTTTGGAAAAAATTATGCTTTGTAGGGTGGACTCTATGGCACTGTACCCCACTGAGGTCCCTGTCCTCCCCAGGCTCCATCCTCAAATCTCCAGGAGTTTCCCAACCTGGATCTGGCAACTTTGGTTGGGAAATTATCCCCTGCCGCTAGCCAGGGGGACCTGGTAACCCTATGGGAAAGGCCCCAGTGAGTTGCTGCTGGAGTAACCAAGACTGACCTTCATCAAGAAATGGTGTGACTTAGGATGGCTGGACTCAAAGCAGTGCTTCAGGTACATTAACATAAGAGAGAAATTATTTTAGGGTCTTGCGTGCATGATAGCTACTGTAAGCAGGAGCAAATCTACTCTCCTTGCCTGCCTACTCTAAACTCATCTATCAAGATAAGGCCTTTGAAACCTACCAAAAATAGATGGTTTAATCTTGAGTGTGAGTGTCTAAAAAAAGTTTGCTATCAGGCACTTATGGAATGCAGATGTGCTAGCTCTTCAGTTACACTACAAGCTTTTCTTTTGGGGGGAGGGGAAAGCATATTGACAAGCTATAAGCAAAGAGTAAAAAAGAAGCTTGTCTTACTAATTGGCAAAAAACTAATCAACTGCCAGAAACAAGAGGAATTTTAGTGAATTTTGAAAGCTGGTTAGTTCTGTTTTACGTCCTGGAAATTTATTTTCATCGATCTCCTCACATACCTGGAAAGAACACTTTGCTAACATCTTCTTTAGTTTTGTAGTAACTATGATTAACTGAAACCCAACTGAATTACTGGAGTGCCCCCCCCCGTCAACCCAGTTTGGCTGCATGAAGTTTGAATTCGGCTGAGTAGTCACGCACTGTTTTCCAATTAGTTTTGCAATATCTCAAGTGAAGAATGGAAAGGCCCCCAGTGTAGATTTAATTCCACCAGACCTCTTCAAAGCTGGTATTTCATGGTGGAAGGATATATTGGCAACTGCATTCACGGAGATAAATGCGACAGGAGTTATGCCATTCACTGGAGACATGCTATCATCATACCAGTCTATAAGAAGGGAGCCAAAGCGGACCGGTCCAACTAAAGGCCAATCACGCTTTTATCAGTGGCCAGAAAGTGCTTTGTCACTTTATTACTGACTTGTGGACTGGTTGGGGACTAATAAAATCCTGGGAAGGGAACAGGCCAGTTTTAGGCAAGGGGCTGGTATAGATGATCATCTTCTGACATTACAGTTCTTAATAATAACCAATAGTAAAATACAGTTCTTAATAATAACCAAGAGTCAGGGGATCCTTTCTGCTGCCTTCATGGATTTGAAGGTGGCTTTTGATACCGTACCTCATGCCCAATTGTGGCACAAGCTAAAGTCAACATCTATTAATAAGAGACTGTTGGCTTTGATTGAGGTTCCGTATTCTAATCCCACTATACAAGTCTATTGAACTGTTTAACACCAAGGTGGCTGCGCAAAGTTTATATGGGGCTGGTATTTAGATTGATAAAATAGTTTTTTCTTAAATTCCTGTGTTCCATCTCCAGAATTCTGAATTGTGTAGCAGGGGTAGCCTTCTGAGCTAAATTGGGACAACAATTTCTTGAAGGTTTGGTTGAAGGCTCTTCCTCTCAGAGTTGAAATTATACACTCTGACACCCAAGAGGTTTATCCTGGCTTGATCAGAGAGGATTCTTGTGTTTCCCAATGGGATAAACCTGTTGAGCAATGACTCCAGCTCTTCAACCTTTTCTTGGGGCTCCCTTCATCCAAATACCAGAAAGGAAGCTATGGGAACATAAGAACGTAAGAGAAGTCAGTGTTGGCTCAGGCCAATGGCCCATCCAGTCCAACACTCTGACACATAGTGGCCAAAAATACCAGGTGCCATCAGTGGGGCCAGGACACTAGAAGCCCTCCTACTGTTGCCCCCCCCCCAGCACCAAGAATACAGAGTATCACTTGCCCCAGACTGAGAGTTCCTATCTATACCTTGTGGCTAATAGCCACTGATGGACCTCTGCTCCATACGTTTATCCAGTTCCCTCTTGATGCCATCCATGTGTGTAGCCACTGCCACCTCCTGTGGCAGTGAATTCCATGTGTTAATCACTCTTTGGGTGAAGAAGTACTTCCTTTTATCCGTTCTAGCCTGACTGCTTAGCAATTTCATTGAGTGCCCATGAGTTCTTGTATTGTAAGAAAGGGAGAAAAAGTACTTATTTCTCTGCCTGCTCTGACCCATGCATAATCTTCTAAACCTCGATCATGTCACCCTTTAGTCATTATTTCTCCAAGCTAAGAGCCCCAGGCGCTTTAACCTTTCTTCATAGGGAAAGTGTTCCAACCGTTTTATCATTCTAGTTGCCCTTTTATGCACTTTTCCCAATGCTATAATATCTTTTCTGAGGTGTGGTGACCAGAATTGTACACAGTATTTCAAATAAGGTTGCACCATCAATTTATACAGGGACATTATGATACTGGCTGATTTGTTTTCAATTTCCTTCCTAATAATCCCCAGCATAATGTTGGCCTTTTTTTATTGCAATTGCATACTGTCTCAACATCTTTAGTGAGTTATCTACTACGACTTCAAGATCTCTCTCTTGGTCAATCTCCACCAGTTCGGACTCCTTCAACATGTATTTATAGTTAGGATTTTTGGCCCCAATATGCATCACTCTGCACTTGGTCACACTGAACCCCATTTGCCACATTGATGCCCACTCGCCCATCCTGAACAGATCCCTTTGGAGTGCCTCACAATCCTCCCTGGATCTCATCACCTGGAACAATTTAGTGTCATCCGCAAATTTAGCCACTTCACTGCTTATTCCCAACTCCAAATCATTAATGAACAAGTCAAAAAGCATTGGGCACAGTACTGAGTCCTGTGGTACCCCACTGCTTACCACCCTCCACTGTGAAAATTGCCCATTTATATCCATTCTCTGTTTCCTATTAATTAGCCAGTTTTTGATCCACAAGAGAACTTGTCCTTTTATCCCATACCAGGGCTCTTTTTGTAGAAAAAGCCCAGCAGGAACTCATTAGCATAATAGGCCACACCCAACAGCAGGAACTCATTAGCATATTGGGCCACACCCCTGACAGCACAGCTCATTAGCACATTAGGCCGCACCCACATGTTACCAGAAGTGTGATTATCCAGCCACACCCACCTTTTGCTCTGCTGCGCGTGGCCAACTTGGGAGCCAGCCGGAACTCCGTTCCTGTGCGTTCCTGCCGAAACATAGTACTGCCCATAACTATTGATCTTACTTAGGAGCCTTTGATGAGGAACGATTAAGATCTGTACAGCACAACATGTTTTTCTACTTAATTTGCTGGTATTCTTCTATATGTTGAGCTTCCCAATTATTATTATTATTAATAATAATAATAATAATAATTCAATTTATACCCACCCTATCCCACAAGTGTATATGATATCTAATAGATTACATTTGTGCACATGCTTGTTAACCTGAGGGCTCTAATCTGGAGAACCGAGTTTGATTCCCCACTCTTCCACATGAAGGCAGCTGGGTGACCTTGGGTCAGTCTCAGCTCTCTCAGCTCCACCTACTTCACAGGGTGTCTGTTGTGAGGAGAGGAAGATGATTGTAAATCACTCCAAGACACCTTTGGGTAGTGAAAAGCGAGGTATAAAACCCAACTCTTCTTCTCCTTCTCTGCATATGCTCACTCCCTATCATTTTGTGGTTGGCTCAGCATCCTGTGGCAGCCATTTTGTGATTGAACCCATTGCTCTGTCTCAGAATTCCAAAAGTGTACATATCCTCAAGAGGGTTGGGGACCCCAATTTACCCTGTGTAATCTGCCTTTTGCCTCAGTGAGACAGGCAGACTATAACTAATGTAAATAATTTTTTAAAATCAGATTCAGGAGAAACTGCAAACAGTGAAATGGACACGGGTATGATCTGAGGAAGGTATAATTCCTACGCTATAGGGCAGTGTTCTTCACTCCATGTGCTGGGAACTTGGACCCTGGGCAGCAGCTGCCAGACAGAGTAGACAAGACTGACGAGGATTCACTGATAGTCTGACTCAGTATATCATGTGTGATGATTCTCACAGAATTGCTAAACCTGGTCTCCGTGATACTCTTTGGCACACTAAACAGTACAGTCCCATACAGAGTTTCTCACTGATTCCAGCTCTATATAGAGCTTGGACTGTAAGGGGAGTATTTTTCAGGCAGCAGTTTGCCTATGGTTTCAGTCCAGAAAATAAGTATCCATCACCTACCAGAAAGCTGGGAAATGCTGGCCTAGGGTATGCTGACCAACTCCTTGCATGTTTAGCCAGAAGCAAGTCTCCCCAGACTTACTCCACAGAACAGCTGCTCCAATATTATTATTATTTTTGCCTGCAACAGAAAATTCAGAAGGGGCGGGGTGAACATTGACCATTGGCTGCCATTTCATGGTACTACCCCAGCATCTCCTGCCTACTGGTAGCGCACCAGTCCTGCTCCCAAGGCATCATGTGCAGGACTGGAGCTGCTGGGATCGAGTTTTGCCACAGAAGGAAAAACTGCAGCTGCTGAGAAACTCTTGGCCTTGCTGGGGCCGTGCACACTCCAGCCACATTAGTGGGGGCACGTGAACATTATGATGTGATCCCAGATGTGTGTGGATGTTTCCATGTATGGGGGCAACTATCTCCCAAAATGTTTTAGAAGAGATTGTTAAAAAATAACCTGATCCTTTCAACCAGAGATACCAAAGACTGAACCTAGGACCTTCTGCATGCCAAGCAAATGTTCTGCCTCCTGCATTGAAAGCTCAGAACATCCACACCTGCAGAGACAGAACTGTCGGCCTCCTTTGGCAGACCACTGCTGATGGAGCAGTCAAAAGGTCCAAGCACAATCCAGGCGCACTACTGGACTTTGCAAGTTCCTCCTTCAGTCATGAAAGGATTAATACGTTTATGTATGCATGCTAATGAAGAAAGATTCAGGTGGCTAGAGACCTGTTGGTCTGAAGCAGCAGAACAAAGTTGGAGTCCAGTGGGGCACCTTTGTGTAGAATGTCTATCGGCGGATCAGTTTTTATTGGGGTGCTGCTTGCAGTTTGGCAATATGCAGGAAGCGGGGGTGTGGTGACCAGTGTTCCCTCTAAGCTAAGTTAGTGTGAGCTAGCTCACAGTTTTTTAGCCTCCGGCTCACACATTTTTGTCTTAGCCCAGGAAGGATGGCTCCAGAGCAAACTAATTCATGCCGTAGCCAAATAGCTCGCTCACAACTTTGATGCCAGTAGCTCACAAAGTAGAATTTTTGCTCACAAGACTCCACAGCTTAGAGGGAGCACTGGTGTGGTCCTTTCCGCATTTGCCTGCCTCTCTGGATTTTCTCAGTGTACGAGTGAAGGCCATTTAAAGACCACAATGAAACAGCATTCAAATAACCCAGGGCGGCAGCAGGCTGACCACTGACGGGAGGTAATGTAATGCAGAAAGGGGGGGGACCCAGAATAAAAAGAAGGTTGAACCTGATTTCAGAGCAGAATTGCTTGGAGGACACTGCCGTGAACATGGATTAAAAGGAGAGTGCAGAAAGAGCCCGTCTCCTTAGTTCTCCTGCACACTAGGGCCCCGGTCACATGGGCCAGATAATGCGGGGGGAGGCGTGGCTGTTCGCCCTGGAGCAAAATAAAGCACGGTAGCCCAATCACACGGTCCCCCAAGTGTCCATGCTTAGGCTGTTAGCTGGCAATCACACAGCAATGCTGCAGCGTGGTAAAGAAGCGGCACGGTGCGATCACACAAGTGTTTTGCGTTTGTGCAGTTCCGCGGAGCAGCACTGCTTTCAGTTTCGTGTTTGTGCGCATGCGCTTATGAAAAACATCCGGTTTGCAACAGGATGTGGACGGGCGCCGGATGCCACAGGATACTAGCGCTCCCACAATCAGACGCCTGCCTGTGCCGCATGTTTTCCAGATACTAGTGCTCTTTCCTTGGTACTTTTAAACTCCGCATCTTCAGTGGGATGCCACGGGTTGGTCACGGGTGTGCTATGCTGCCCAGATGTTGCGGTGTGGTCGCGCCCTGAAAATCCACCCGACATTCATGCCTTTCGCGCAGCAAATTCTCCATGGGACTGGGGCCATGGTTTAGCATCCAGATAGTCAACATTGCACTTAGAACTAGTTAGACAGGATGTTTGTTATTTTACTTCCAAATGTAACTCTTTTCTCCTTTTTATATAATAAAGTCTTTTTTAAAAAACTAATACACACGTATGGCTGCCTTCATACTCTGCTAAACGGAGCGGCACATACTCTGCTAAACATTCCAGGACACAATCACTACCCAAACCACCAAAAAATAAGAGCAAACAATTTACTTAGTTAGTTTACAAACTATTTAGTTTAATTCACATTATTTACAGGCCGACTTTCTCACTTTTTGCCTTGATTTGGATGGCCCAGGCCTGCCAAATCTAAGAAGCTAACAGGGGTTCTTACTTGGATGGGAGACTGCTAAGCAAGTTGGGTTGCAACCAGAGGCAGCCAATGGCAAACCACCCCTGGACCTCTCTTGCCTTGAAAGCTCAATGGGACTGCCATAGATTGGTTGCAATTTGAGGGCAGTTTCCACCACCATGGTGCCTTTCTCACTGAGACTCAAAGTGGATTACAGTGTAAACCAATACAGTCTACAGGCTAGGACATCCAATAAGCAATGCAACAGAATTAGGACTGCAGAAATCTGAAGCAAAGTATAAGCATCAGCAGGACAGGTTAAGCGGTGCAGAAATTAGGTAGCAGGGGCACCACAGGATTAGAAAAAGGTACGGCCAAATGCTCCGCCGTCTGAATGAAAGCCCAGCGCCTGGCCACAGAGGCCTAACAGGCAGTCTGCAAACCGCGCTGCCAAAAAAGAAAGCCAGGGCTGATTAGAAAGAGGAAATTTTGCCGCAGGCCAGAGTAGCGACCGAGCGGGCACCCTCCACCGCTCTTTGAAGCGGAGGCGACTTCGCGGGAGGTCGGCCTGGAAGGCGGGCCAGGGGCGGGCCGTGCAGCACCAGGCGGGGCCGGGGAGGAGCCCGCCCGCCCGCTCAAAAGCGCCTCGCCCGCCCCTAAACCAACCTCATAGTCCTAATCTGATCTCCATTCCAAATGTGGAGAGGGAGAGGATTTGTTATCTAACCATTTTTGTTCTTTTGTTTCATGCAAGTCCCAACCCGACTCGTCTCGCCTCTCCCTCCTCCGGTTGGTGCCGCTGCTGCCGCCGCCGCTTCTCCTCCTCTCGCTCCCCGGCATGGCGAAAAATTAAAAAAAAAAAATGCAAGTCCCAACCCTCTTTTGTCTCCCTGACTCTGCAGGTGGCCATGCCCTGGAACAACTAATTAACTTCGGAAAGCTTTCCCTGTGGGAGACAGATCAGTTTACATTTCTGGATGAGGGTGTTTTTTTTTACTGACCTTTGTCCGCCCGCCCGCCGGCCGGAGCTGCCTCGCAAGCCCTCGAGTTGCTTCCGCCTTTGCAGGGACCCGGGCGGGCGGGCGGGCGGGCAAGGAAGCACGTGCGCACATGCCCACACACGTGTTTGCAGGGGTGGGGGAGTCACTCCCTTTGCAAGGAGTGGTGATCGCGGCGGGGCTGAGTCGGGGTCTGGTCCTCCGCAGCCTCTGCCGGGAGGCCCGCTTGCCCTTGACTCCTCCTTGCGAGGAGGTACGTGCGGAGCGGCACAAGCGCGGCTGCAGGCAGGGGAGGGGGGCGCCCGCCCGCCCTCCTCGGAGCTTCCTCGCTGGCTCGCTGAGTCATGAGAAGCCTGGCTGGGCTCGCCGTCACTGATCGATGCTCATCATCCGTGTCGTGCATTAAACAACCACAACCCTTTCCTCTTTGCTCTGCCTCGACCCTTGGGTGTTTCAGGGCCTCTCCCAAAGACTAGGTCGCTGTGTGTTTGTCAGAACGAAGCCCAAGGGGCGAAATATTAACTAGGACATATTCGAGGGAGAGAGAGACACGCAGAAGATTTAGTGTGCCCTTTTGGTCTCGGGGTTGGATTTCATGCAGACACAACCGCTGCCTGGTTTTTGCCCTCGCAACCGTTAAATGCAGCGTGGGTTTTCTCAGTCTGACAGGCGAGCGTGTCTTCTTGCGGGAGTAGAATTTAGAATAATCGATGCCGTGCAAGCCAGGCGAGCGTTGCTGTTCCACGCAGCAGGCCATGGGTGTGCGACTGCAGGCCCTAATCCGCTTTCACCCCGCTATGTTTCTCCTGCAAGGGGGCGAAGTTCTTCGTAACTAATCCCCTGGATGGGATCTTCTTCCGTAGCTGTTCGAAATAGACCTTGTCTTAGGAGATGGGTCCAGGATAGGCAGCGAAGATGGTCATTTAAAAATTGAGGGCTGGTCTGACTTCTCTGGGGTGGAAAAGCCTGTGGGATTCCCTGGAGTTGGTAAGAAGCTTCTTAATGATCTGGCATTCTGTCCTGTCTGCCTGTGTGTGTGTGTGAGAGAGAGAGATAATTCACTGTGTACAAACCGAGTTTGGAACCCCAGCTGTTGCCATTTTAAATACTTAACCAATGCTGTTCAGTGGTGTGCTTGCTCCTGAATCACAAATACAATCACAAATACAATCAAGGACAGTCCTTGAAACCCACAAGGCAGTCTGCCTTTGAAAGAGGTTTCCATTTTAATCTAGATGCATGAGCTTCTTGCCTCTAGATCAACAGTGGCCCCGGTCACACGAGTGGATTTGGGCCGGGAGAGGGATGGTTCGGGGGCGGAGCAAACAGGCGCGATCCCACGGCAACATCTGGGAATCGTTGCCTGTCCGTCCCCGATCCGTCCCTCCCGCCCAAAACCCCGCACCAAAACCCCCCCACCTACCTAGGTGGTTCTTCGGAGAAGACCGCCTCAAGCCCGGCCATGGGATCGCCCGCACGTCCTTGCGCTGGTGCATCCCCGGCTCCTGGCCGAACTGCGCATATGTGAGCATGCGCAGTTTGCCAGCCTCCCCTTCCCACCGTCGCTTTCTGATCGTGCCGGGGAGCAACAGCGCCATGGCTCAGGGGATCCGTGGGATCCCACCGCAGCGTCTCTAATTCGGTGCGGCTTTTAAAAGCCACACTTTGGGCGCTTTTTTCCCTGCCGTGTGGCAGGGACCAGTATAGAGTTTTAAGAACACTTCCTACGGGATTGTCTTCCTTTGTGGACATTGCCTCTTTTGGGGACTCTCTGCACTATCTCTTGTGGGGGGGGGAAAGCAGAATTGTGTGTTCTGCCACTGTCTGACCTGCCCAGAGCTTTTGTCCACATGCTCATAAAATGAAAAGCTATGCAGGTGCATTTGTGCCCTGTGATATCTACTTGTAAAGTGCAGGATACTTCAATTCCAGAAATGAGATTTTATAGGAAATCCATTCTGTGTGATGTGGCTTTTCTGGCTCTTTCATCAGGCAGACCGTTGAAGGGTTGTACCTGCTCTCCCGCTCAAGGCGCATTCAAAACTATAACCGAGCACATGTTAAGTAATCTGGCTGGCATGAATGTGCAGGGAAATTGCATAAGACAGGGCAGTGTGTTACTAGTGTTACCTAACACTGCTTAAAATTATCTTTGCAATCGCACTGAACCTTTTACCTCTTAAAGAATCTTCCGGGGAGGGGCTAGGGAGAAAAGCAAGAGAGTAAAAACCAGGCAGAGTAAAAACCCCGGCTCTGCTACTGTGAGATCCAGAAGTGACCGTGAGAAGTCAGGAAGGGAGAAGGACCTCCATTACAAAGAGAGCTCCTTCCTGGGTTGAGTTGTAGAGACAACTTTTTCCTCCTTCCCCTTAACTCCTAGTGTTTGCTTGCCGTGATACACCCACGTTTGCGTAGTTAAAGGGAATTCATTCTTGCAATGAAGAGTTGCTCTCTGGAATATCCAAACATGGAGATCTCACTCGTTCCATCTTTGGGGCCCCTCCTTTGCTGTCGACCTCTCTGGTCGCGATCCGTGCTCCTGCTCTGCTACTCTTGGTGTTTGTGGTGGCCCCTGGAAGGCAGCTGCCACTCTAGGGACTGCAGTCCTGGCTCTCGCTCACTTCAGGCCAGCAATCACTTAGCAGGAGCAGCAGTTGTCTGCCTGGGGAGAATACAGTGCAGCGCTATGGCGGCTCACTTTGGAGACTGTGTTGTGTCCATACCACTAAGTGGGGTGGGAGGAAAGGTATGTGCGCTCCCTCTCTGTTTGGCTTATGGAAGGCAACTGCTGTCCTTCCAGGCAAGACTGCTCTGCGGAATCCTTGCCGTTGAATGTAGAAAAATCAAGTGATGCCAGGGGGTCAAAAACATACGGCACTTGGACAGCTGTGCTCCGTAAACCTGTCGTTTAAATAATGGCTTGAGTTTTTATGCAACAATATTGTTGAAAGGACAAAAAGAGAATTTCGAAAACACATGGTCAAGACTTTACAGATGGATTGAAGAATACCTTAAATGAACTGTGCATACAACTGAAGCAGAATACAATTAAAGCATAATAACAAGATTATTGACAGTAATAAGTGCAAAAGTATGTATTGACATGTTAAGGTGCAAAAAAAGCTATTTTTATTTGGTGAGGAAAAACTCAAGAGGTACTTAATGGTTTAGATTCTCCCAGTCTGTGTTTTGTTTGTAGTTTTGTTTTGTCTTTGTTGTTGTTATAAAATTAATTTTTAAAAAAGTTTATATGCAACAAGAAAGGTAATTGGGGTGTCTTTTAGAGGAGCGGCAAATATAATGAGAGGGGAGATTTCTTAACAGAGAAATATTAATGTGAGTCTTCCATCAAATTTAGGAAAGCATAATGTTCCCAGTTGAGACAATATAGTTGTACCAAAATGTTCTTAAAGGGAACTCAGGGCTTTTCCCTGTTAGTTGAAATCTTAACTATGGAGCATCCACACACACTGGTCTTTCTGTTAGAAAGGCAGCTAGTGCAATTTGACTCTGAAACCCAGCAACATCCCCCCCCCCCCAAGTTCTGGAGCTCTGTTGACTGTCTGAATGGGGGGGCACAGTGGGCAGGGAACACATTTTTAATCATCCATTCTGGTGCTTGTGCAGATATACTTCCTTTGTTAAGTTTTGTAGGCCTGAGAAGAGGAAGGGGAGAAGGGGAAACATTTCTGGGAGAGCACAGACAGGAAAAGAGGAAGACCCAGCATGAGATGGATTAACTCAATCAGGGAAGCCACGGCCTTCTGTTTGCAAGCCTTGAGCAAGGTTGTCAGTTATGGATGTTGTGGAGATAATTAATTCATAGGGTCACCATAAGTTGGAAGTGACTTGACAGCATGTCACACGCACACAGAGAAGTAAGTGGTTGTTGTGGGAGTTCTGGCAGCACATCCCATGGGAGGGGAGAGGTGTTCAGTACCTCCCGAGACACACAGCAATCCTTTCTTAAGAAGAGTTCCAGAAGTCGTTGTTAGCCCAAGAGGCATCTGGCCAAAGAGGAACAACTTCATGTGCACATATGCGTGCTTCCTCTCTTCTTTACAAGGCTTGTGCAAGGCTGTAGCATGAGTTTCATGCACAGATCCCAAGCATGTTTATTTGGAAGCGAGTCCCGCTGAGTTCAGTGGGGCTTACTCCAGTGTAGGTGTGCCTCAGGTTGCAGCTGAAATAGCTCTTTTGACTTGCAGGTGTTGTACACACAAACGTTTTGGTGCTGGATGATCAAAGTGGTTTGACCTTCCAGAGTCCTATGCAATGCTCCCTCTAAGCTGTGCTGTGAGCAAAAATTCTACTTTATGAGCTACTGGCATGAAAGTTGTGAGCAAGTGACTTGGCTACTGCATAAACTAGTTTGCTCTAGAGCCCTCCGACAAAAATGTGTGTGCCGGAGGCTAAAAAACTTTGAGCTAGCTCACACTAACTCATCTTAGAGGGAACACTGGTTCTGTGGTGGTGTAGCCTTCAGGAGCCAGTGAAAAAGGGCCAGCTGCCTCTGTCCATGTTGCTCCATTAATTCATGGTTAAGCAAACCCTCTTGGTAGTCCTGTTGAGGTAGGCTAGGTTGCCGGATAGCTCGGCAGTATCAGTCTTTGCACACATCTTCTATCCATGATGGTTGAACAGTTGGTTTGAATTTAGAGTTCATGCTGGTGCTGCCACTCGGTGAGGGGATCCACATTTTTGGATCCACATTTTTCCACTTTCTTGTTACCTGGGAAGGTTGAGTACAATGGTATTCACCATCTCCCCTTACATTGATGCTTTGTGGTGCCCTGACTTGGATAGCCCAGGCTACCTGGACCCCATCAGATCTCAGAAGCTGGCTAGTATTTGGATGAGCGACCTCCAAGGCATACCAGATACGTGACACAGAGGCAGACAATGGCAAACAGCCTCTGAAATGTCTCTTGCCTTAGTGGTGCATAATGCTGAAAAAGAGCTAGACCTTCTGACTGCCAGACAATCTTAGGATCTCCTGGCCATACTGCACACACTGCCATACGATAATTAATGCTTTGTGATGCATTGACTTGTGAAGTCTACAGTGGAAAAGCTTCATGGAGCACCATTAAATGTGTGGAACATAATGATGATGGTTCTTTGTGAGTCAGGAAGACAGAGTGTGAAAAAGCCCAAGCTATATGAATCTCTGTTTCCCCGGTGGGCTCTGTGTTGCTGAGATGCTGCATTCCCGCTTGAGCAGAACATGCTCCATCAAGGAGGCACTGAGGAAACGCTCTGCAAACTCAGCTGTAGAAATTAAACCAGAATTCTGCCCCTGCAGGCATTGTAGAGCCAACTGGGCTGCTACTGCAGTCTCTGTCAAAGGGATACTCTCTTGTCTTGTAGATGTCATTTGATGTCACTCCTTCCTACTCCCTAGTTAGGTCACTGCAAGACTAATAAGGGGTGGTCTGAATCACAATGTTGGAAGGGACCTCCAGGGTCATCTAGTCCAACCCCCTGCACAATGTAGGAAATTCACAAATACCTCCCCCACACACACACCCTCAGTGACCTCCTGTTCCATGCCCAGAAGATGGCAAGCCCCCCCCCAACAAAAAACCACTTCAAGTTCCTAGGTCTCCACTTTCATGTCACCACAACTTGGACTTTTCAACGCAGGATAGCAATTAACAACCTTAAGGCAAATATCAATGCGCTTTTACAGTTTTACTTTTCAGAGAGAGGAAATCAATTTGTACTATCTGTGTTAAAAGTATTTAATATAAAAATAAAGCCCCAACTCCTCTACGGAGTCCCTTTCTGGATTGAGGCAGTTAATAAGTCAACTGAACAGGTGCATTCAAGCTTTTTGTGGAAGGTACTAGGTGTTCCACCTTGTGCCCCATAAGAAGCCCTCTGTTTGGAATGTGGTCAAAGCCTTTTGTCTACGAGGGCATGGCTTATAACCTTCAAATTTTGGGCCCAATTGCACTATAACTCTGACCCCTCCAGCTATAGCTACCAGATGTTAACTGAGACCGAGGGTTCACCCTGGCTTGCCACTATAGAAAAAAACCTGAGTTCCTTGAATATCTCTCTTGAATCTATGCTGATGCTCTCGGAAACAGGTGTTTCTCAAAATAAGGAGCAGATTACTGGAGACAGAGTTGTGGAACTTGTACAATGCAGCTAATAAGACTTGTTCTCCTCTGAACCATGGGATATTTTCCATTGTAGGACGCTTGCCCAGTTATTTCTTTCAACTACAATCTCCAAAATTGCACATAATTTTTACACTGGCCAGGCTTAATGTTTTATCCTCGGCAATTTTATTTGGAAGATTCCAGGGTATCCCCTTTGCCAATAGACTCTGCCCCTGTACAGGTCAAACTACTGAAACAGTGTCCCACGTACTGTGTGAATGTTGTCATTATTCTGGTAACAGGTAACGTATTTTATCACCAATCTTGGGTAGTGTTTCAGACTTTCCTAGACCGAATACACTATTATTTCTTTTAAATAGCACAGAGGAAAACATAGCTGAACTTGTGGCAAAGTTTTGACTGGCTGCTGCTTCTGTACGTAGTAAAATTCTGTAAGTGCTCAGCGCAGGGTATCTTTTAACAGGAATTGTATTTTATGTAGAATCTGAATTTTATTGCCCAGATACTGTGTTTTTATTTCTGTGAAATGCCAATAAGGGAATTGCTGTGTGTGTGTAAAACAAAAAACCTCCAGGAACTCAAAAAACCTCCTGGCCAAACCGGCCTGGAGAAAATTTGCTTCCTGACCCCAAAGTGGGAATCAGCATTTCCCTGGGTGTGTAAGAAAGGGCCATAAGAACTAAGCACTGATGCAACACAACCCTTCCTGCCCTCCCTTTTATGATCTGCCTAAGTTCACAGAATCAGCATTGCTGTCAGATGGCCATCTAGTCTCTGTTGTTTAAAAACCTCCAAAGAATGAGAGCCCACCACCTCCCGAGGAAGCCTGCTCCGGTGAGGAGCCACTCTGACTGTCAGGAAGTTCTTCCTAATGTTTAGCTGAAAACTAGCTGAAAACTGTTCTGATTTAATTTCAACCTGTTGGTTCTGGTCCAACCTTCTGGGGCAGTCATTTGGCTGTAGCCTTGGGATGTCCACAGCGATCCCAGCTGCATGAGATCTTTTACCGAGGGAGGGGGCTTTGAACCTGAGGGCTTGTTACGTGAAATGTTGTAGCCTAGCCCCTGAATCTTCTCAAATTTGGATGTACACTTTAGACAAGTAACATCTGTCTTTCCAAATCAGCTTATGCTCTTTTAAAGGGCTGGTCTCCAGCCAAAACCATAGAAGGCAAATGTGCTTTCTGCTTGTCAGGGTAAGCCCAAATAGTTCAGAGAGCTTCACCTGGGACAGTTGAGGTTTGAAAAGAGGGGGATTTTACACATGCACCCGGAATGGGATTGGCATGGAAATGAGCATACTTTGTTCTCGCTCATTGAATCGCTCCAGCATTCTATTCAAGGCCATGTTTCTATGCATGAACAGATGGTGATGAAGATTTGTCAAGACGTTTGTTTATGGTTGGGTGCATTTATTAAAACCACCTCTCTTTTGGGAGACTGGGCAGTCATTTGGCTGTAGCCTTGGGATGTTTACTCCGACTGTCCACAGCGACCCCAGCTGCATGAGATCTTTTACTGGGGGAGGGGTTTTTGAACCTGAGGGCTTGTTACGTGAAATGTTGTAGCCTAGCCCCTGAATCTTCTCAAATTTGGATGTACACTTTAGACAAGTAACATCTGTCTTTCCAAATCAGCTTATGCTCTTTTAAAGGGCTGGTCTCCAGCCAAAACCATAGAAGGCAAATGTGCTTTCTGCTTGTCAGGGTAAGCCCAAATAGTTCAGAGAGCTTCACCTGGGACAGTTGAGGTTTGAAAAGAGGGGATTTTACACATGCACCCGGAATGGGATTGGCATGGAAATAAGCAGAAAGCATACTTTGTTCTCGCTCATTGAATCGCTCCAGCATTCTATTCAAGTTGTTTGCTCAGGCCATGTTTCTATGCATGAACGGATGGCGATGAAGATTTGTCAAGACGTATGTTTATGGTTGGGTGCATTAATTAAAACCACCTCTCTTTTGGGAGACTACTGTGTAACTGTTAGCTTTAATAGCTTCACCTCTCTGTTTTGTACAAAACTTTTCAAGTGAGGCATGGGATTTAAACTCTTGCTGTAGTGTTGGGGTATTCTTCCATTACATGCTCCTTTTAGGGCACTATGAGCATCTTTTTAATCTTTTGACAGTGTGACACTGAATACTGACCATGGGGACATCTTGCTGGACTATTCCAAGAACCTGATTACAGAAGAAGTAATGAAGCTGCTGATGGAATTGGTAACGAAACACCAGCTTTTCTTATGCTTAAGAAGAGCACCATTAGTGTAGCCATATGACAGCAATCCCCAGCACAGTGCCCACGGGCACCACGGTTTTGGTTAATGCAATTCCTTCTTCCCCAAAGCAAAGAGCCATTCCTGGCTTGCTTGCTTATTTATTTATTTATAATTTCAATTTATAGACTGCCCTACCCCTGAATGCACACGGCTCAGGGTGGTGAACAGCATAATGATAAAAAAACATTCCTATACAATAAAACAATTTAAATAATCCATAGGTATCGCACTTCACTGGAGCAGGAGATGCTTCTGAAGAGCCCAGGAGGCATCACCTTTGTGTCGTCGAGGAGCACCCATTTGGAAATAGCTACCTCCTTCAGAGAAGGGTGCTTGGTTGGCAACCACCCAACATCTTGTGACTGGGTAATGCCTCCCATGGCAGCCATTTTGTGACTGCCTCCCATGGCAGCCATTTTGTGATGATGCCCACTCCCTGTTGTTCTACAGGCAGCCATAGTCTCAACAAGATTGGGTACCCCTGCTTTACAGAATAGCACACGCCAAAGATCTTGGTTTTGATACAGTGAAGATGAACTCTTCCCTAAAAACCTACACTGGTAAAATGTAGTGCTGTGACTGAATTCCCAAGAAACTTTGCTCTGTGTTGGCACAACAACAGCTAGGTTTTAAAACCCATCTCCTGTCTACTTAGCCTCCCTGGAGATAGAACCAAGTTGTTTCCCAAGAAGTGCAAGATACAGTGCTCTATTTGACAGAGCATTGAACTCTACTACCGTATGGTCCATTTAGTTGTTGGGTTCAGTAAGAATTTGAATGTGCATTCAGAGTTAACCTAGAGGAAGAGAAGGCTGACTTGTGTGCAGTGCTTTCTCTTCTTGTTAGCAGGATATTTACTTAGACTGTTGGTAGGTTTATTCCTCTCAATACTGAGTTGTCTGTTTCCACTTTCAGGCAAATGTTCTACAGGCAGCCATAGTCTCAACAAGATTGGGTACCCCTGCTTTACAGAATAGCACACGCCAAAGATCTTGGTTTTGATACAGTGAAGATGAACTCTTCCCTAAAAACCTACACTGGTAAAATGTAGTGCTGTGACTGAATTCCCAAGAAACTTTGCTCTGTGTTGGCACAACAACAACTAGGTTTTTAAACCCATCTCCCTGGAGATAGAACCAAGTTGTTTCCCAAGAAGTGCAAGATTACAGTGCTCTGTTTGACAGAGCATTGAACTCTACTATGGTCCACTTAGTTGTTGGGTTCAGTAAGAACTTGAATGTGCATTCAGAGTTAACCTAGAGGAAGAGAAGGCTGACTTGTGTGCAGTGCTTTCTCTTCTTGTTAGCAGGATATTTACTTAGACTGTTGGTAGGTTTATTCCTCTCAATACTGAGTTGTCTGTTTCCACTTTCAGGCAAAATCAAGGGGCATTGAGAGTGCTAGAGAGAAAATGTTCACTGGAGAAAAGATCAACTTCACGGAGGTATGTCTTGCATACTTGGGCATAGTTCGGCTGGACGGACCTATCACATCCCACCCTTTTCTTCTACAAACTGTTCTCTACTTGCAATTGTAGGTCCTTGGGGACAGAAATGCATTTGGAAGAAAACTGCTGCTAGCTGCTCTGAGCCCACTGAACAGAGTGGGGGGAGGGTAAATAAGTGAAACCCAGTGGACTTCAGCAAGTCGCCTTATGTTGGTGTAGTGGTTAGAAATGGCGGACTCATTTGGAGAACCGGGTTTGATTCCCTACTCCTCCACATGCAGCCAGCTGGGTGACCTTGGGCCAGTCACTGTTCTCTCAGAGCTCTCTCAGTCCCACCTACCTCACAGGGTGTCTGTTATGGGAAGAGGAAGGGAGATTGTAAGCCACTCTGAGACCCCGAGTGAAGGCTGGGGTATAACTCCTCCTCCTCTTCTACTACTACTACGACTACTATTATCCTGGCTACAGTGTGGGATAATAATTCGTGTTACTGTTGTAGTGCTTTCAGTGTTCAACAATTCCATGTAGTCCATTGCCACAATCCTTCCAACAGCCAGACATGGTAGGCTTTTATTATCTAAGAAGAGAGCTGGTAGAAAGTGCTGTTCAAGTCACAGGCACCTTACAGCGACCCTGCAGGGTTTTGAAGGCAAGAGTTGAACGTAGCAAGCCAGTGCTTCCCTGGTGGTCTCCCATCCAAGTACTAACCAAGGCCAGCCCTGCTTGGCATCTGAGAAGTGGCAAGATTGGGCTAGCCTGGGCCATTCAGGACAGGGATTAAGAGAACAAGGCTTTTAATTTCCATAGCTGATGCTTGAATGAAAACAAAAACACGTTCTGAGCCACCTGCCGTGCATGTTAAGCGCTTTTGTGGTGGCTGTGGTCCAACTCTGGCCAGGGTGTGTTGCTTCTGCCCAAACACATGCCTGCCCTGCAAGCTTGAACTGGTCTCCCTTTTTTTTCCTTCCTTCCTGGGTTGTCACTTTAGATCAGGTAGGGTTCGAGGCAGAGCTGATGCAGTGTCAAAACAGCTAAGAGTCAAGAAGTTCCCCTGCTCACCTTCGTCTTCATCCCAAACTCTCTATATGGCCTTGGAAAAGAGGGCCGTGGTCTTCCTCCCAATGGTATGGGAATAATACCAAAGTCCATAAGAAAGTTTTGGGGTTTTTTTGTAACTTTTATTTTCATTTTCCATAGTTATACATCCACTTACATATTTCTCCTTATATACATTGGAGTCTAAAGTTCCCACCTTAAATCCAATCATACAGACACTTCCATCTTTCCACAAAGATATTATCCTCTTTCC
>NW_015165849.1:308051-310178 GCF_001447785.1 Gekko japonicus | reverse complement strand
CCCTTGGAGTTATAGACTTAATTTATCCATCTCTGCCATTTCCAATAGTCTACATGCTATTTCTTCTCGTGTAGGTAGATGTTCTTGTTTCCAATATTTAGCATGCAAAATTCTAGCAGTTGTAGGTATATAAATTATCATATATTTATCTTTCCACTTGTAACTTTCCGGTATCATATTTAGCAGAACAATTTCAGGTAACAAATCAATTTTGATATTTTTTATTTCTATAATAATATTTTGTATCATCTTCCAATATCTACACACCTTTTCACAACGCCACCACATGTGAAAAAAAGGTTCCAACATTGTTTTTACATTTCGAACAATTTTTTGATAACAATGGATTACATTTAGCTATCTTATCTGGTGACCAGTACCACCGATGATAAATTTTATATATGTTTTCTTTATAATTAATACTTCTCTCATATTTTACTGATTTCCATGTAATAGGTTTATTGCGGTTGAGCATCTGTACAAATTCTGTAGCAAAGCATATTAGCCAGTTGTGTCTCCCCCAAGACACAGGTGCCCCAGGTTCTCTTTGCAGCCCATCATGGTTAAAGTAGATTAAAACATGCACTGAGCAACTATTCTGAAGCTTCTCAAAACCTGAGGCTGCTTCCTGTTCCAGAAGGTGGTGGCTGTTTGTAATCCTGCTGTTGTGTGTGCTGCTTGGCCGCGCGCTCAGTACTTTTTGAGAAGGTTTGATGAATAGCTACTGCTTGCAATTGTTTAGATGTGGGCATGGTAATTCTGCCCTGACCTGGATGGCCCTGCCTCGTATTTGAATGGGAGGCCACCAAGGAATTTGGATGGGAGAACTCCTCCCCCCTCCGGATCTGCATTGGATCATCCCATGTCTGGTAAATGACCTTTTAAAAAGCTGTGGGATGTCTGTTTGACCTTGAGTATATTGGCCTGACCTGGGTGGCCCAGAGGCTAGCCCAATCTTATCACATCTCAAAAGCTAAGCAGGGCTAACTCGGCTTAGAGGGAACACTGAAGGCCACCAAGGAATTCCAAGGTTGCCACACAGAGGCATGCAGTGGCAAACCCCCTGTTTGTCTCTTGCCTTGAAACCCCTGCGGGGTTGCCATAAGTCAGCTGCAACTTGATTGCTCTTTACACACACACACACACACACACACACCTGTCCTTGTTTGTTGGGAGTCCAGTTAATTTCTCCAGCCTCTTTGATATGCAAGGCTGGTATCTGGGAGAAAAGGTAGGTGGGCCTTGTCCACAGGTTCACAGTCCAAATAATGGCTTCCAGAATGGGAGGTTGCCAGAACCTCGATGCTTGGTTGAGCACACTGTCAAACTGCACAGGGCAACTGTGCAAAAGAAGCTCAGTGAAGTTACTAGGCCCCTCTGTCTTCACACTCCGGTGTATCACCGGTGGCAGCAAGAGAAGGCCGTTCTTCCTTGACACGAGTTGCTGAGCAGCAAGCCCAGCAAGTGGATATCAAATGATTTCCGTAGGTGAGGTCTGGGATAAAACAGACCTCATGCTTCCAGCATGGAGGGGCTGTGGCTCAGTGCAGAGCATCTGCTTGGTGTGCTGAAGGTCACAGGATCAATCCCCACCATCTCCAGTTGAAAAGGCGCAAGTGACATGAAAGACTTCTGGATGTTGAGTCTGTGGGGCATGGATCCACAAGGGTTAAGCTGACTCAAAATATTATAAAAATGCAAAATTTATTCAGGTGTACACATTTTAAAACTTAGACTCATTAAAAATGTAACATTCAGACATTAAAAAACTTCTCAGCATTCATACATAGATGGGTTAGTGCTGTGCAACTGAACCAAATGCGTTTCGGCCCCTCAAAGGGCCTTCCTCAGTGGTCACAATTCCAATTACAAATTTGACATACATTCAAATTTTTTTTTACATAAGATGTACATATACAGAAGGCCAGATGTTGTTTCCTTCTGTATTGTATGTTATTATTCTATAAGATGGGCCTCCAGTTTAGCCAAATAAAGTCCACCAATAATTCTGGTATCACAAACTTGTGTGAGTTGAATGTATGTCACTCCATCCTGTACAAATTCTGGTTAGGGTAAGTCCGCATAGGATTGCAGCTGTAGACTTTTACATGATGCCAGTGGTGTATT
>NW_015165849.1:294495-307834 GCF_001447785.1 Gekko japonicus | reverse complement strand
GCATGGAACACTGTTGCCTTCCCACCGAAGTGGTACCTATTTATCTACTTGCAATGTCTTGCTTTTGAACTGCTAGGTTGGCAGGAGCTGGGACCAGAGACGGGAGCTCACTCCATCATGCGGCATTCGGGTCTTGAACTGCTGAACTACCGACCTTCCGGTCTGCAGTTCAGCATCTTACTCTTAACCACTTGAGCCTATCAAACCAGGATCCGAATTTAGTAGTCCACCCCCAGGCTACAGAAACTCTGGTTTCATGACCTTCTGTTGCAGCAGTCCAGGATTCAAGCGACTACGAGCTGTATCCTGATGGTGCAGACTTACCATAGCTTTGCCTGCCTTCCTGTCATTTTGAGAAGTTGGTTTTTGCCAGAGCAGTTTGCTTCAAACCCTTCCTAATTGTCCCACAACTTCTTCTGGTTTTCAGAACAGAGCTGTGCTTCACATCGCCCTGCGGAATCGCTCGAACACCCCAATCTTGGTTGAAGGCAAAGATGTCATCCCAGAAGTGAACAAAGTCTTGGAGAAGATGAAGGGTTTCTGCCAGGTAGAAACATTTGTCAGATACGATTGCTATTTGTAGCTTCCCCCTGGTAGAATAGAGTGTTTTTATAGCTAATATTTGTCCTTTGGGGGAGTTCATCTGCGTTCCGCAATGTTCCCTGCCCTGTTGTTCTCCTAGTACCTCAGTCTTGTTGCTGTAGGATTAAGAGCGCAACCTGCAGAGCGAGATTCTGTTGCATGTCTATCCCTGCAGGTAATGTTTTCCGCCTCCTGCACTTTTCTTTGCCCAAAGCATTGGCAGCAAACTCCTGAAAGTAGTGATGGATCCAACCATGCAGTTAAGAAAACTTTAGGTAATTTAAGGGCTTTTATGCCTTTTGAGCAAGGGAAACCTTTACCTTTTAAAGAGGGGTAGCAAGTTTTGCTGATTCCTCCCTCCCACTGCAGCCCACTTAGATCCCTGAAGTTTTGCTCCAGGGCGTCAATAAATCTTCAGGAACAACATAGTGACGGATCTGCACGGGAAGGAGGGGAATAAGCAAAAACTGCTGCCCCTTCTTAAGAAAACTGAAGGGCTGGATCCAGACCTCTGACTTGTTCCTTGAGCTGGGAAGATCTTCTGTGCAAACACTGTTGGAAGGAATAGAAGCTGCACAGCTGAGCCCAGGTTGAGAACAGATGTACAGCTATGGGCCAACTATGATGAGGCTGTGGTTCAGTGGTAGAGCATCTGCTCAGCATGCAGAAGTTCCCAGGTTCAATCCCTCACTTTTCCTATTCAAAGAATCAGGGAGCAGGTGATGTGAGATATCCTTATCTGTGCCCCTGGGGAGCCGTTGCCAGTCAGAGTAGACATTGCTGGCCTTGACTGACCAGTGGCCTGACTGTTGAAGGCAGCTTCATGTGACCAGGGGAGGGACAAGCTTGGAACAGCTCTTTCTTTTCTCTGTGGTCCAGGTGCAAGACCAAACACAGTTTGCTGATGTGTGTTACGTCAGCAGACATCACTGTCAAACAGTGTCACGTGTGAATGAGCAAGCACTGGTCATATGCCGTCGACAGAGGCTTTTCTTTGGAGCCTATTTACATGTTCAGCTATGAGGCATCTTGTCTGCATGAGGAATTGTCAAATGTGGGGAGCGACCTGGAAGCATTTGACATAAGGTGATGTGCTTGCAGTGATTCTCAAACAAGGGAGGAATGGGGACTTTCCAAACGGGGAATGAAGCAGGGGACAAGGTGATTGGGTGGGGGCGGGAGTGTTCCTTGCACCTAGGAAATTAGTTGGTGGTGAATTCTAGCCCAGCCTGACATGCTAATGGTAGGAGGAGGGGGAGCGTATTCAGACACACAGTCCTCCCTGTTTGTTGTATCTAGAGCAGAGGTGTCAAACTCATTTGTTACGAGGGCCGGACCTGACATAAATTTCACTTTGTTGGGTCGGGACATGTGTGCCATAAAATGTAATGCCGGGTACCAGAGACAGAAACTGTATAAAGGACAGCAGCTGGTAAGCTCCGAGTTGGTGTGTCCTCACTACAAGGCCCCCTGGGGTGGGAGGGGGTGTAGAGGAAAACCCACATAGGCGGTCTGCAGCAGTGCAGTGCTGGGCAGATACTCCCACAATGTTTGACAGCTGCAGGCGAGGTTGTTCTGCCGTGCTGAAGCCATAATGGAGGGGCTCCGCCCACTCCTCCCAGCCCTCCCTCCCTTGCATCAGTTGCTTGCGGGCTGCATAAGAGCCCTGGATGGGCTGGATCCGGCCCCCGGGCCTTATGTTTGACACCCCTGATCTAGAGTCTGGGGGGGGTGGATTCCCCCCCCCGGGACTGAAAGGCATAACTGCCCAGTGACCATTCATAACATGGATTGGATTGGTGTAAACCCATCTTCCTGGCTGCCCCCTGGAGAATGACTGGTGCTAATTGCAGTGACCCCGGCAGGGAGGACAAAAACTGAATGTGTAAACCCATCTTCCTGGCTGCCCCCTGATGACTGGTGCTAATTGCAGTGACAGGGAGGACAAAAACTGAAAGGACAATAGACTTGTGGGTCACAGTAGATGAGAGGAGAGGTGAAGCAGCAGCGGGGAGCTGAGGCTGTGGGTGTCCCTTGGAGGGGGAGGGGGTGTTTGACTACCACACAAAGATGGTTCTGCATGAAATTGCGTGCTTCTGTGCACAGCTGTTCTCCTTGACATTTTTTTGGGGGGGGAGCAGGGCTGATTTGCTTTTTATTTAATGACACAGAAGCGCTACAGTTTCCCGTCAAATTATCTTCAACCTCCAGAGAGTCAGGAACCCCGCTGTTCTTGTGAATGGCCCCCCCTAAAAAAAATTCTTGGTGTTTATACTGGCGTCCTAAGTAGAGTTGCATTGTTCTAAGCACATTGACCCCAATGAACTTAAAAGGTTGTAACTCTGTCTAAGATTGCACTGTTGGTGTTCAGCATGCCCTGCAACATTTCTATTGGGTAGTTCAGCATTATCTGCATTGGGGGGGGGGAGCTTGTCTAACTCCACCTGGTGAGTTCATATAAGGGATTGAGAGTTTGAGTCAGGAACTTGCTGGCTCACTGCTCAGGCTCTTAACCAGCCTTGCCACTTGCTTCCTTGGCCCTGACCACATTACTGGAGTGACAGGCAGGGAAAACCCAAGGAAGCAGCTCCGGCACCCCTGCTGAAGAACTGTGATTTGGTCCTTGCTTACGAACCTTTTTTCCTTCTGCTAGGGATATAATACAGGAGAAGACAGTAATTGTTATAGCTGTGCTGGTTCAAAGACAAAATCCATAAACAAACCACAGTCCACGCTGTACCTTTTATTAGTACCAGCCAAAATGGCACAAAACTTGTGTCTGAGGTTTTGAGAACAGGGCCTTCTCGACAGTGGCTCCCAGCCTTGGGCTCTAATTGGGTGCCTTTAGTGGTGGCCCTCAAAGAGATGGTCATATTGATCACTGTGTCCCGCCTTTATGCTAGTGATATTCAAGAGATTCTTTGATGCCTCCATGTCTTTCCTTCTGTGTTTCTACAGTTCATGTTGGGCTTACGAGCTGTTCGGTTACAAGAAAAGATCTTGACATGGTTGTTGTTTTGTTTTGCAGAGTTCCCAGTTCTTCTTAGCGGGTTTCGAAATATTAGCTACAAGCATCAGTTTGCCAATGGCCAGTTTTATTTTTTATCTTTTTTGGGTAACAATTTTTCTCTTGTGTGCAGAAAGTTCGCAGTGGTGACTGGAAAGGCTATACTGGAAAAGCCATGACCGATGTGGTCAACGTTGGGATTGGAGGATCAGATTTGGTGAGTTGTCCAGTTTGTGTTTTTTAACTTTGCTGCACGGGGAAAGCAGCTGAAGGCAAGAAACCTTGCAAGTAATCGGGATTTTGACTTCTCTGTAGGGCCCCCTCATGGTGACCGAAGCTCTGAAGCCCTATTCCAAGGGAGGTCCCCGGGTTTGGTTTGTCTCGAACATCGATGGTACCCACATGGCCAAAACTTTGGCTGAACTGAATCCGGAGACGACACTCTTCATTATCGCCTCCAAGGTATTTTCTGGTTTGGGGGAGTGCGGTGTGGGTTTTCATCCTTCCTCAGAAGCTCACGTAAAATCCAGTTCTGGGTACAAAGACGCTGTGTGTGCACGTATGCCCTGTGAGTCAGAAAGGAAGCATCCCTTTTTTACTTTCAGCCATTCCCAAAGAGTGTGCCAAGATGCACTAATGCGACATGAGAGAATGGCTAATGGGCTGCAAGGGGAACAAAGGCTTCTGTCAGCCCACAACGAACCGGCAGAGGAAGCCCTTCGCCGTGCCTTGGCATGGGTGCCTGCACTGACTTTGTGTCCTCCGAGGGCAGTGGGCAATTGTCTCTCTGCCGGGGGATATGATTGGATCATTCCAGGGCACACAAGTTGCCAGGACATTCTGCTCATAGAACCTGTGGGGCATCTCTGCAAGTTGCCACTCTGGGCGTGCACCTTACCACTGTGTGTGAGCAGCAAGGGTGGAACCCCAGGAGAAAGTAACACATTTAAGCCCAAAATAAGATTCCTTTGTGCTCTGAAAGTAAGCCTGGGGGCACCCTTCCCTAATTAGGTGGTAAGAAGTTATGGTGATGCCAGCCACATGCCTATGCAGATATGCTGGTGCAAAAGGAAGAACTTTAATAGAGCTATTATTATACCTGTTATACGGAAGGCATCCTGGTAGGTGACTCCTGTTGCATTTCCTCCTTCAGCACAACTTCTGTTTGTTCTAAAATGAATTGGGGGGGGGGAATTGAATGCATGGCTTTTAGAAACCAAAATGAGGAGCAGCCCCTCACGTCGAGTAACACGCCTGTTCTGTTGCGTCTTCTTGGAAGGGCTGTGTAGATGGTTGGATCCTGCCTGTGTTGTACTGGTGAAAGAGGGGCTCCCCTTTGACCAACCATAAAGGCTATGCTGGGGGTCATGGGACCTGTGTGGATAAAAGCCATGTTAGGTTGTAGTCAGGAGGTGAATCAGTTGCGACTGAGTGAAAAAAGCTGGCTGGGTCCAGCCCAAGGATATAGAAACTGTAGCCATTAAGATGCGTCCAGCGATGAAGCATATGACACACAATATCTGACTTCAAGCTGTATGTAAGACTGCATCGTCTTCCTTGCAATACAAAACGTGCAGTGTGTTGCCCTGACCTGAATAGCCCAGGCAAGCCAGATCTCAGAAGCTAAGCAGGGCCGACCCCGGCAAGTGCTTGAAAGGGCGACCTCCAAGGAATGCCAGGGCCGGGATGCAGGGGCAGCTAATATCAAAGCCACCTCTGAAACTTCCTTGCCCCAGTAGAGGTCGCCAGAAGTCACCATGACTTCCAGGCTCACAAGCACACGCACACAAAATATTCCCTCCAAAAAAAGGTGCAGTGTGTTTTATTGATAAATCGTCATGGGGGCGGGTGAAGGGCACCATCTTGAGGTTAACCTAGTTCTTCCATTGCTACTCCTGCGGAATGGTAGGCATGGGCAATTTATGAGGCCATCTTCATGGTCTTGTCCTTTGCAAGACAGTAACTGTAACTCCCAAGATAGGTAAATGGTGACCCTATAAATTAAGCTTGTTATTCCAGTTTGGTCCTTGCATTTGCTAAATACCTTCATTATGCTGTATGCAGATTTGCTGCTTTCCCTCCACCTGTATGTATGGACTGGCAACTTGCCAGTTTGGTGTAGTGGTTAAGTGTGCGAACTCTAATCTGGGAGAACCGGGTTTGATTCCCCACTTCTCCACTTGCACCTGGCTGGATGACCTTGGGCAAGCCGTAGCTCTGATAAGAGCTGTTCTTGAAAAAGAGCAGTTTCTGTCAAGAGCTCTCTCAACCCCACCTACCTCACAGGGTGTCTGTTGTGGGGAGGGGAAGGGAAAGGAGTTTGTAAGCCGCTCTGAGACACCTTTGGGTAGTGAAGGGTGGGGTATAAATCCAACCTCTTCTTCTTCTTCTCTTCCATTTCAATGTATCTGAAGAAGTGTGCCTTGAATAAAACTTTGTTGGTCTTAAAGTTGCCCCTGGACTCGAACTTTGTTCTGCAACTCCCAAGGACACTTTTCCTAAGGCAACCAGGCCTCAGTGCAGAGGCCCACCAGGTCCGATTCATGGTATAGAAGAAAGGTGGAGGATTGGCTTGGAGGGCGCCAGGGGAGACCTTACCCATAAGATTTGCTTATTGAACATGTCCAGCTAAAAAAAAGCCTTGGTGGAATCAAGGTCTAGTCAGATGCCACTGCAAGCTTTTGCTTGTCTTCTCTTTGATTTGGATTCAGTGGCACTTATTAAGCAGGCACTTATTTGGGAAGGAGGACCAATGTGAAGTTAAGCTGAACTTTTGGCAGGTCTCATGGTTTGTACAGCAAATGCTATCCTGGGGAAGGATCCTTTTTTAACTCTAGGCACTGAAGGCTCTAACAAGTGGTTAGGCGAGTGTTCCCTTGTCTTGCAAGCAGCAGACAAGGGCTTCGGGTGCTGGAGTCTGAAGGGGACCTCAGAGAGCCACTGGCATTGTGTGTGTGAATAAACTGGGGAGTTCAAGCCCTTCTGCCTGAAAGGCTGAAATTCCCGCTAGGAAGAGTAGCATTTCTCAGTTCTCATTTGCTCAGCTGTCGTTGGGATAATTGGGTCGATTTGGAAAGGGATGAATGGCATTCCTAAGAGTTTGCTTTATAAACCGGCCTTTTGTTTTAATGAAATCAGGTTTTGGAGGTGGAGAGAGTTGGGGTGGACGTGATGGTTGGTCCTCACAGCTGTGTTTTTCATGGATGAATGAACTCCAATGGGTGAGGCAGGATCCTGACCAGACTGCATGACTGGCCATATTTATGCTTTTCATAAAGCAAGCATCTTTTTATTTGTTTGTTTTGGTGCTAATGAGCAATGGAATTGTCCGAACATCAACAGGAACAAAGAGGCCCATGTTCCAATATAAAGCGGTCATTGGCTTGGGTTGGTTGGATGTCCTGGCAAAGCGAAAATTATTGATCTTAAAAAGGGGTACAGTCCACTGAGGGGTTGCCAGCACACACCTCCCTTGTAATGAATGGGCTTGTGTCATCTCAATGGATTGCACACTGAAATCTTTTATGCCGAACCATGACCAGTTTTCTTTGGAGATCAGAGCCATCCAAAAATGCCGCACTCACTTTCCAAGCCTTCAGGGTCTTGTCTTTTAATGACCTTGTTTTCTCATTATTACTACCACAAAACCTAACCCTAACTCCTTTTCACTGTTATGCATCATTTTATCAATACTATGACAGTACCATGAACAACTGCAGGGGTAACCTTGGCTGTTATTACCCCAACAAAAAGCTAACCTCTAACCCTAGCCTAATTTCTTCTCCCCAATTTCTCATAATTTCATTATTGCTTTTTCAAAATGTTCTGCTGAATTTTAGTATTGGAGCCAGTGTAGAAAGCAGCTGGATAAGAAACAGATTAATTCAGCAACTCTGAATGGTGTAAATCCTTCCTTCCTTCAATGGTTTATTGGCCATATTGGCTTTATTGGCCATAGCCCTAAGCCTAACCACAATAATTTTTAATCTCCCTTTTCCCTTCTAAGTCCACTCTATACGTACAATGGCGTAAATTAAATACGTTTTCATATAAATGAGCAATGGCATGTAAACGTTTTCATATAAATGAGCAATGGCATGTTGGCATGCATGTTTATGTTTTGACATTCTACAGTGTGGTGTAGTGGTTAGTGTCAGACTTGGATTTGGGGGAGTCCAGGTTTGAATCCCCACTCTGCCATGGAGGCTTACTGAGTGACCTTGGGCCAGTCACACATTCTCTGACTACCTCACAATGTTGTTATGAGGATAAAATGGAGGAGAGGAGAAAAATATAAACTGATTCTGGGATCCCCTTTGGGGAGAAAGGCAGGGTATAGGAAATGAATTGTGCACTATTGCCAGGAGACACTATAATATTTTTTTTGTAAACACAGGGTGATGGTGAAATTTCTGGGTACCAGGACAGCCTAGCAACTGGGATTTGTTGAGTCTTGTTCTGTGTCCCCCATTATGTGGTTCCAGGATTACCTTTTGGGAAGTCCCTTCCTCCCTTTTTAGCACCATGCAGGGCCTGGAGTCTTGTGGCGGGGAAGACCTTCATTGTACTGTGTTTCCAAAGAAAATTCCCTTTCCAGTGACTTTGCCCCCCCCCCCAAAAAAGTCATCGGGGTGTCGATCCCTGTGACTTGGACCTGAAGCATTTTGTGTTCCCTTGTGTATTGTGTATGTGGCTTGACTATGTCTTTTTTTTATTTTTAACCTGTCCCCTGGCATGCAGACTTTCACCACCCAGGAAACCATCACCAACGCAGAAACTGCCAAAGAATGGTTCCTCCATGCTGCGAACGATGTAAGTGTCCTTGTGCGCATCTTTAAACTTATTTGCTCAGCTCCAAAGCCCACAACAGGGAGTCTCCTGCCTGCTTGCAATAAAGACATTACCACCAACATGGCTGTAAACATTTTTTTGGGGGGGGGGTGCCCACTGCCCACCTTTTTGAAAGAGGTCCCTGCCCAGTCTTTTTTGAGTAAACTCAGAGGCCAGGTTCTGGACCCTCCTGTCAAGAGGACGGTTATCCAGTTCTGCACTGTGAGCCTTTCAAAGCCCCCAATTCTATTTGTGAATGAAGTCTGCTATCAATGCAGCTGAGGAGAGCTTCAGTTCAGACTGGTGTCTGGTATATGGCTGAATCCCCCCTCCCCCCTTTTAGGCCATGCTGTGGTAACTCAGCCACACTCACACACCCAACCGTGATTTGCAGGTCACAAATTATATAACCTCTGGAATGCATGTTTCTTCCTCTAAAGTATATTTCTCACTCTCAGCCTTGCCCACGTGCCTGAACACAGTGCTAATGTTCCCTGGAATCTCTCTGAACTATGGTTTGCAAATGCACTTCAAAACATGGTTTCCCATTCCACAGAGCCCTGGCTAACATTGATTCATGCATAGCATGAAACCATGCATCAGGTGGATGAAGGAAGGGAGGGTGGAAATTCACTCTGGAAGGAATTTGTATTTCCTAAGACCCTCCTTGGTTGGTTGGGTTTTTTAATGCTTGCAAGGAGCCACCATTACATTTGAACCAAGCCTCAGACTACGTAGAGGACTATGGAGATCTGGGCCTTGGAATGTTACAGAGCCGGTTATGCTAGACGGAAACGTGAGACGCTGGCTGGCTTTTGAGTGCCCCAGAGACTTGGCAACTCCCCTTGCACTTTGAAACCTGGTTATCTTTGCAGTGGGGGCCGGTCGCACCAATGGCAGATGCCTGAACTATGAATAGATGGCCTTAAGTGGAGGCCTTCATTAAGTCTTCACGGAAAGATGCTATTTGCCTGCTGTTCTTTCAGCTCTCTAACGTTACCAAGAGACAGTGCAGAATTGCCAAATCGATGGAGTCGGAAAGCGTTGTTTGCCTCAGCTGGTAGATATCCGTTGCTGAATGCAGGAGGGCGGAGTCATAATGGGGTGTTCCCACTTGCTCCTCCCAGGCATTCTTTTCCTCTCCTCTCCCGTCCCCCATGTAAATATAAGGAGTGCCCTAAAGTTAGAGCCTGGTACAATTAGGTCTATCAGTTCTTGCACCTGTAATCCTATGGCCGAACTTGATGAGATGTTTTTAAGGAGATGAATGTTCATGTGTGTCCCCTCCCCCTCAGGCAAATAACACACCCCTGGAACCATTTCATGGAGAGAGGCTGAAGTCCCACCCCCTTGCCCCATGCTTTTGATCTGAATAAGGCTCCTGCAGTGTTTTGGAAATTAATGGCCGAGGAGCATGAGAGTGGGGCTGACTAACCCAACTTGTTAATTTATTTGTTTATTTATTAAATTCAGTTTCTCCCCTGAAAACAGGTTGTGCCTCTGCCTTGGGTGGGTGGGGGGGAGGCAAGAGACAGGAGTGCCAGGCAGATGAAACCGTTGCTGCCCTCAGCCAAACGTTTGGTGGAATATGTCTGCCTTACAGTCCCTACAGAATTGCATTAAGTCCCACAGGGCACGGATGTTATTCAGCAGGGAGTTCCATCAGGTTGGGGCCAGGGTGGAGAACGCCCTGGTCGAGGGCAGCTGGATGTCTCTCAGGCCAGGGATCACTAGTAGGTTCTTATCTACCGAGAGCAGTGCTCTTCGGGGGCTATACCAGGAGAGGCAATCCCCAAGATATGTGGGCCCCAGACCCTTAAGGTACTTAAAGGTTAACACCAAATCCTAGAACTTGATCCAATACTCCACCTGGAACCAGTGCAGCTTGCACAGCACAGGTTGAATGTGTGCTGTTTGCAGGGTCTCATTAAGGGACCCATGCCATTCTGGACCAGTTGGACTTTCCAAGTCAGTCTGAAGGGTAGCCCTAAGTAGAGCAAGTTTACAGTAGTCCAGCTTGGAAGTGACCACTTTATAGATTACTGTGGCTAGATCAGAATGGGACAGGTAGGGGGCCAGTTGCCTGACCTGGCACAGCTGGAAGAATGCCAGTTTGGCAACTCTCTCTCATGTGTCAACTCTGGCATTCTTTTTTTTAATAAGCTTTATTAATTTTTTAAGGTTATACGGGAGTAGGGAAGAGAAAGGAAACAAAGAAAGTCTTCTGCATACAAATCTTTTCCACTTATCATTTCAAATTACCAAAAGATAGACTGAATTTCTAAGAGTTCATAAAGGCTTCTTCATATCATTTTAAGAGTTCATATCCTATTATCAGAATACTTGTATCTTTATGTTTCTTTTTTATCCAGTCATAAAAAGGAGTCCATAGTCCAAAGAAATCTTCTTCCATTTGCCCTCTTAGCATCAAAGTCAATTTAACTTTTAAATTTAACAATTTAACCATTTCCACACTTTCCATAATCTTCACTATTAAGTCTTGTTCCGAAGGTATTGTTGAAAGTTTTCAAAGGGTCGCAAATAAGATTCTAGCTGCTGTTACTACATGGATTACAAAGTATCTTTGATTTTTGTCAAAATCATCTGGTATACAATTCAGTAAAAACAATTCTGGTCGAAAAGGTATTGAGATCTGCGGAACTGTCTGTATAAATGTATGCACCGTAATCCAGAATTTACGTACAATTTCACATGTCTACCACATGTGATAAAATGTACCTACATGCTTTTTACACTACTAGCAACTATGTGGCATGTTTTTATACATTTTAACTAACCTATCTGGTGTTAAATACCATCTGTAAAACATACAAATTCTCTTTAATTGCAACCAATTCAGTCACTTTCACATTCACTTTCCACAGTTTACTCCACTGTGCAAGATCAATATTATAACCTAAATTTTGCATCCATTTAATCATGCAGTCTTTAACCACTTCATCTTCCATTTTCATTTGCATTAAAATATATACATTTTCTTAATCACCTTGAAGAGAGAGAGGTTGATAATTCTTAATTTCTTTTGGGACCGTTTCTTCTTTGTGAATCAATGAGATAGTTGCTTCCATCCAAGATTTAGGTAGAACCCCCTCTTGTATGACTGTCATGGTCATATTCTTATATGGTAAAAGGATAATATCCTCTGGTGCTTTATAATATTCTTCAAGTATCCCATCCAGGCCCAGAGCTTTCCCCATGTTTTGCTTTTGTATAGCTTCCGTAATCTCCATTATCATGATGGGATCATTAAGATATCTCCTGTTCTCTTTGGATAATATAGGAAGATCCTGCTTTTGTAGATATTGTTTTTGCTTTTCCCTTGGAAAAGCAATCTTTGGCCATAATTCACAGTTCAAAGCAGAGAAGTTGCAGGTAGAATAAAGTTTCAAGTCTAAGAATCCACGCTGTTAGTTCCGGACCACACAGCTTGCGGCCATACATTATGGCGTCCACTCCCACTGGAGCAAAGGGTTCTCTTCAGAGCACTCAACTCTTGGATGCTACCGAGAGAAGTGCCCCCGAAAAGGCAGCCCCAAGCTTCAGGTACCTCCTATGAGTATCCCTTTAAGGTCTGGCAGTTTCCAGACCGCCCAGAACGGGGTGGCTCAGCACGTCTTCGGAAGAGTTCTCCCAAGATGCTGCTGAAGGCACCACAGCAAACCGGAAGCTCCCCAACTCTGGCATTCTTAATGCTTTTGCACAGTGAGATTAGTGGCCTGATTTTTTGGGGGGGAGGCGACAAGGGACCTTCTTGCAAATGATACAAATGCCCCCATCTGGAGCTGGTCATGGAACTGCTGCAATCACATGTCCACTGTGTTCTGTGCATACTCCCAGAGATTCAGCCACATTTCTCCATGACTTTAGATAATACAGAGTTTGGTTGCATGGAGCCCTGACTTGGATGAAGATCGGCAGGGGGGTAAAGCACTCTGGTTTCACTATAACTAGTATTGAAATGGGTTGGGGGGAGGTCATGCTTTGCACAAGGAGGTTGGTGAGGCCCAGCACAGCTGGACAGCACTTGTATGAGCTATGCTCTGAAAAGTTCCCCAGAATCCTTTGGATTGCACAGGCAGTCCTTGCAATCTGCACCAGTCTGTAGTTGTAGAAATACCACAAATACAGGATTGGGCGGGGGTGGCAGTCAGGGCTTTCAGAGTGCCCATATACTTCCAAGCATCATCTCTATGCCCTCTTCTGCCGATTGGCTGTTTCAAGTGTCCTGAAGCTCTCCTGTCTTCTTCCCTTGCTGCTCCTTTTGCTTGCAACCCCCTCCTAGAATACTCACCTGGTTCCACTTCTCCCTCCAGCTCCTAGCTCAAAACCTCCTCCTTCCAGAAAGGCTTTTTTTGGGGGGGGGGCAGTAAGGTCTGTCTGTGTGCGTTTATCCTTGTAATTACTCCCCCTCCTCATAAATTTGGTCTGTAAGCTCTTCTGCAGAGGATTGATCTTTTATTCTGGGAGGAGGGGGGCAATGCAGCAGAAGCGAATGGGATTCGGCATGTCTGCGAATATTCCCCATCACAGTCTCTTCCTTTTCTGATCTGTCTTCTTGCCTGGGCTCTCTCTGCTTGAGGCCTCTTTCCACAGAATGAAGTCAACAAGTGACAACTTGCAGTTCAGAATGTCTTGCAAAGTGGTCATTGTATTTCCTAACCATCTCTCTCTCTCTCTCTCTCTCTCTTTTTTTTAAGCCTTCTGCTGTGGCGAAGCACTTTGTTGCCTTGTCTACCAACGGCGTAAGTATCTAGCTTTTGCAAGCGGGTTAATTTCATCTTAGGGACTGAGCTGTAAAGGGGTGGTGGAAATGAAGAGATTCTCCGCACTTCTTAAAGACACTGCTGGGGTAATAGTTTCAGAGAGCTGTGGCAAACTTGGGGGGGGGGTGTCTTAGGT
>NW_015165849.1:283304-294100 GCF_001447785.1 Gekko japonicus | reverse complement strand
CGGCGGAGAGGGGGCGGGGGCGGAGGGGGGCTAGCAGCCCATTGCATCGCCCTTCGCAACGGGTCTTTCTCCCTAGTAAGAACATAAGAGATGCCAATGTTGGATCGGGCCAATGGCCCATTCAGTCCAACACTCTGTCACACAGTGGCCAAAAATACCAGGTGCCATCAGGAGGTCCAGCAGTGGGGTCAGGACACTAGAAGCCCTCCCACTGTTGCCCCCCCAAGCACCAAGAATACAGTACATCACTTGCCCCAGATTGAGAGTTCCTATCTATACCTTGTGGCTAACGGCCACTGATGGACCTCTGCTCCATATGTTTATCTAATTCCCTCTTGAAGCCGTCCATGCTTGTAGCCACCACCACCTCCTGTGGCAGTGAATTCCTTGTGTTAATTACTCTTTGGGTGAAGAAGTACTTCCTTTTATCTGTTCTAACCCGACCGCTCACCAATTTCATTGAGTGCCCACGAGTTCTTGTATTGTGAGAAAGGGAGAAAAGTACCTCTTTCTCTACCTGCTCTATCCCATGCATAATCTTATAAACCTTGATCATGTCACCCCTCAGCCGTCATTTCTCCAAGCTAAAGAGCTCCAAGCGTTTTAACCTGTCTTCATAGAGAAAGTGTTCGAACCCTTTTATCATTCTAGTTGCCCTTTTCTGCACTTTTTTCAATGCTATAATATCCTTTTTGAGATGTGGTGACCAGGACTGTAGCGGGAGACAGGAACTGTAGTGCCCCCCCCCACACACACACACACACACACACTTTATCTGAGAGAAGGACTTGAGTCAACCCCCAAAGAAATTCTGTTTTGCTATCCCCATTGAGTTTTTAGTCTGGGAATGTAATTTCTCAAGATCCTTTAACTTGTTTATAAGTAGTGATTTTTATGCCCTTGGATTCCATCGGAGGGAAAGTATCTTGCGTACAGCCAGAGCATTGGACCGGTGGTACTCAGAAGCTGCCTGTAGGCCTTGTTACCCCCTTGGAACAAGCAGGGAGCATGCTTAGTAGATCTAACATGCTGTTTTGTGTGTGTTAATTGCTCCTTCTCTTCTCTTGCAGCCTAAAGTTAAAGACTTTGGAATTGACACTCAGAACATGTTTGAATTTTGGGACGTAAGTAGAATATTTTATTATATCCAGGACCACACTTGCACTTGGGGTGGTGTGTGTGTTTTAGTTTGTCTCCTTTCCCCTCCCTGGTCTCATGACCAGGTTATGCAGTCTTTGCCACAACAGTTGTCTCCAGTGGTGTACAGGTATCTATGGACTGGGGCAAAAATCAAACACTGGCATGAGACCGCCCTCTCTTCAGTGGAGCAAACCGATGCCTGCTTCCCAAGTTGAATTGCAATGATTAAATGGGGAGGAACCACACCTACAAATAGACTTAGGGCTCAGGGAGATCATTGCATTCAAACCTCTAAACTGTTCCCCAATTGGGGAAGGAAGGCCTCAGGATCCTATCCTTTTTTGGATCTGGGTGTCCTCAGTATCCCACACCAAAGGGCTTTCCCTGCAGTGTGAGAAGTGGGGAAGCCCCTTCTGACTACAGCGGAAAGAGCTGAGGTTGGCGTCTCTCTGTGCCACCTTGCAGTGATTTTCACTAAGGAGGAGCTCCAGCTAAGGGCACATCTGTGAATCTGAAATAACGAAAGTCCTGCCTCTTCTGCCTAAAGGCTTGTCAAAGGTCAGGCAGCCAGACCTCTGAATGCTGCGGTCTAGGCAGCAGCTGGGTAATAGGAGATAGTTCACTGCACCCAGCCTTGGGAAGCTATTCTAAGCTGTGACATTTGCCTGGTGGATCTAATCTAGGGCAGTAAAAGTCAAGTGTCAGTCTAGCCTGAAACCCATGCAGGCCTAGTGCAGTGCCCGTGCAGTAAAAAGGGAATGCCTAAACCAAAATATCTAAAAGAGTTGGTCTAGAGCCAGGGTGACATAGCAGTTAGAGTGTCAGACTAGGATCTGGGAAGCCCGAGTTCCAATCTTGCTCTGCTGCAGAATCTTTCTGAGTGCCCTTGGGCCAGTCACACGCTCTCAGCCTAAACCAACGCAGAGAGTTGTTGTTACAGTAACAATGGAGGAGGAGAGAACAATGTCATAAGCCACTTTGGATCCCTGTTGGGGAGAAAACCAAGGCTTAAACATATAAATATTAATTCGACTTCCAAAGACTAACAAAATTTGTGGCAGGCCATGGGCTTTTGTAAGGCACTGCTCACTTCATCAGATACCGTGTTTATCAGGATATGAATATGTGCATCAGAAAGTAATTCAGTGGTTGCCAGTCTCCAAACTGCTTTTTGCCGTTATGTTTTTAATTTTTAACTGTTCCTGCTTTTATCATACCTTTCTGAATGGCTGCCGTTTCTATTAGTTGGTGATATTCCTGTGTAGGGTCTGCCGATTGGAGAGCTGCGTCCCGGCAGCACAAATAGTTTTTGGGATTTATTTCACATCTGGGAAGACGACCAAATTCAGCTATGGCGTTGTGATACACTGTCCTGGCGTAACAGTGCTGATTGGCTCAGACTGGGGGGAGGAGGATTAACAAAGATATCCCTTGGCCACAGTCAGTAAAGGGGGGGGAGAGGGAGTGGACTCTTGATCAACTCCCTACTCCCCACGAGGATGGGGAAATATCGGAGGTGAAGGATCTCAGGGGCACCATATCCATGGACATGCTAATGATGGCACAATAATGACTTGATTTGCAGAAAACAGTGCGAAAGCCCCTTTCTTCTCCCAACCCTCCAGTTTATTTGGCTGCCCTAATAATTCCTCTCTTCTTCTTTTTTCTTAGTGGGTTGGTGGTCGTTACTCCTTGTGGTCTGCCATTGGCCTGTCAATTGCCCTGCACATTGGTATGTATCTTCCCACAGCACAAGCAAACCATCCTTTCAGTAGAATGCTCTGCTAGCTTATTGTGCAAACTGCTTGTGTTGCACTGAAATGTTGTCCATCTGTACCTCAGCTTGAAGCAGGGGATAAAATGTCTAACCCTTAGCAGCATCCCCCCTCCCCCTTTAGGGTTGCAAATTCCTGCTAGGGAAATTCCTAGAGATTTAGGAGCGGTGCCTGGGGAACATGGAGTTTGGAAGAGAGAGCTTAGCAAGGATGCCGTATCGTAGATTCCCTCCCCAAAGCTGCTGTTTTCTCCAGGGGATCCAGTCGCCGTACTCTGGAGATCAGTTGTAATTTAGTGAGATCTCCAGGCCTTACCTGGAGGTTGGCAACCCTACCCCTATTTTGCCCATTCAGCTGCTGCATGTGCCCAAGGTCTTGCTACCTGGTTGCTTTTACTGTAACCCTGAGCTCTCACTACCATTTCAGCATCAGGCATTCTCAAAATTCCTTTTCTGGATGTAGCGATTTCAGTGTCGTTTCCTCCTGTGAATGGGAGTAAGGGAGGGATTCACGCATACAAGTTAGTATTTATTTAGAAAATGTGCGTGTTACCTTATTTATTTATTTATTTATTATTTTGTATCCCACCCTCCCTGCCGTGGCAGGCTCAGGGTGGCTTACAGGATATATAAATATTAAAACAACAAGATATGTTAAAACACAAAAGTTAGATTAAAACCACAGCATATAAAATTTAGGTTTTAAGGAACATAAATATTAATAAAAGATGGCGGCGTTCTCTCAACATCCAGATAGTCAACTACCTCTTCAGTCCTGCTGGAGGCAACACACGTTATTCTGGATCCACCCCATAGCTAGGAATGCAACTTCTAAAGTTCTGTTCTTGGATGCATAACTTGGATTTCCCACGGGCTTGTTTTTCTTTTTCTTCTTTAAATTATGGCTAGGTTTTGACAACTTTGAGAAGTTGCTTGCTGGAGCTCACTGGATGGTAAGTATCTAGTCTCACGGGAAGGAGATAAGTAGGTAGGTTCTCTATGCAGTTTAAAGCATCAGCTGTGGAGAAAAATGGACCCCCGTTGCATGTCTCTCTGAGGGTGACTGACACCTGCTGTGCAACTCATCCAATGTCTGCTTGGGGAGGGGGAGGGGCTCAGTGGAAGAGACTCTGCTTTGCATGCTCAACCCTGGCATCTCCAGCTAAAAAGGTCCCAGGCAGTAGGTGATGTGAAGACCTCTGCCTGGAGAGACCCTGGAGAGCTGCCACCAGTCTAAGCAGACAATACTGACCTTGATGGACCAAGGGTCTCATTCAGTGTAAGGTAGATATGTGTGTGTCTGCTGACTTGACAGCCACACACAGTGAACTGCCTCCCCCCTGTGGCAAAGCCCTTGTGCTTCACAGTGATCGCAGCAAAACGGAAGCCCCAACTGGGCCTTTTCACCCATACAAATTGTCCCTCGTTGCTGCCCTTCTTGGGAGCAGGGATCGTTCTTGGGCAAGCCCTCTTCGACCTCAAATCCATCTTGGAACCGTGACTTGTTCCTTTTGGTCGCTGGGGGCTGCCTTAGCCAAGGCTGGGATCCAGCTGTCCTTGTGAAACAGAGAGTATGCAAAGATGCGCTCATTTCCAGAGTGTTCGAGAGCCAAACGTGCGGTTCTGATGACATGGCGTTCCAAAGGAGGGTGGGCTGCATTTGCCCACATCTAGGGTGAGGGAGCCCTTGTGCTCCTTGCATGCGCGTTAACTAGTAAGTGAGCTGACTTCAGTCAGAGAGGAAGGACGGGGAACTTGAAACCACTGTCCCCAAAGAGGGTATTGAGCAAGGGCTCCTTCCCCTTCCCTGTCAGTCTAGCTCTCTGCAGTTCATCTGCCCACTAAGCCCACAGAAGTGGAAGTAGCTGGCTTTTAGTAGCCTTGGCTTGAAGTCCTGCAAGGCCTTGTGATGCTGCCAGGGGTCCTTTGAGCACAAGGCACTGTGCCTACACCTTATCTAAAAGCAAATTTCAAGTCTAAAGGTTACCATTCACTTTTTTAAAAAATCTTAAATTCTCCTGATGGTGGTGGTGGTGGTCACGTGGCTGTTTCTAGTCCGCCTTTTTCATGGAGACTCAAGGCAGATGATGTAGTGTCAGTCAAGTACAGTCAACAGGATGGGACATCAGTGAACAAAGCAGTAGGGTTTGGACTACAGAAACCTGAAAGCGAACCAAAATCTCAAACAGAGCTGAAACAAATTGATTATTTATTTGTCATAAAGTCAAGCTGACTTCTGGCGACCCCTGGTGGGGCTGGAGGGCAAGGGATGTTCAGAGAGCTGCCTTGCCATCGCCTGCCTCTGCATCACGACCCTGGTATTCCTTGGAGGTCTCCCATCCAAATACTTGCCAGGGCCGACCTTGCTTAGTTTCCGAGATCTGACAAAGATTGGGCTTGCCGGGACTATCCAGATCAGGGCAAACCTGAGTTTTTAAATGTGGTGGGTTAAGTGGTGTAGAAGCGACCTTGTCTGGAGCATACTTACAGTGGTAGGTCGCAGCAGTCCATATCCCTTTGCCAATGCAAGCATGGCGTCGCAGCCAGAGTGCCAGGCCAGTATGTGGGAAGCCCAGGTTCTAATCACTGCTCTGCCGTGGAAGCTCACTGGGTGGGTGACCTTGGGCCAGTTGCTCTTTCTCAGCTTCACCTCCCGTACAGGGTTGTTGTGAATATTGTAAGCCACTTTGGGTCCCCACCGGGAAGAAAGACAAGGTATAAATGAAGTAAATACCACATGAACCCAGATCCAAGTCCAGAGCTTCATGGGTACTGAATAAGGTAAGAGGGGAACATGTGAAATAAAATGCATGCAAGGCTGGTAAACTATACATCCATGCAGTGTCCCAGAGGACCAGGACTTTATACTCGTTTCGTTCTGGGACAGCTGAGCTGCTGCGAGCGTCTCAGCTGGATAGTGTGAATCCATGTCTTTTGTACCCTTTATCGCACAAAAAGGACCATCACTTCCGCACTGCTCCCCTCGAGAAGAACGTGCCTGTCCTGTTGGCAATGCTGGGCGTCTGGTACGTCAATTTTTTCGGAGCCGAAACCCAGGCGCTGCTGCCCTATGACCAGTACATGCACCGCTTTGCAGCTTACTTCCAGCAGGTAAGGCAAGGATCACCCCTTAGTATTTTGTGATGGTTCAGTATGTATAACGGCCACACTCTGGTTCCATGCTCGCTGCCTCTTACGGGGACTCCCATTCCACCCCAGTGTGGCGGTTGAAAGTGCCATCAAGTCACAATTAATTTGTGACAACTCTAGGACCGTGGCAGTTTCAAGGCAAAAGAGAGACGGTTTGCTGTTGCCTGCCTCTGTGTAGCAACCCCGGACTTCCTTGGTGGTCTCCCATCCTACTAACCGAGGCCCGACCCTGCTCAGCTTCTGAGATCTAATGAGATCAGGTTAGCCTGGGCCATTCAAATTTGAGAGGTTCATCTCTGCCTAACTCCCTTTTGTAACTGGCGCTTAGCAAAAAATCTGACAGCCAATCGCAGTGGGTTATGTTATTAGCCTGTGGGAGGGCCTCAGTTTGCTTGGTGGGGTGCACATCTTTCTGGTGCACCAGTGGAGCCTGACCTTTGCTGCCCCCTCCTCCTTTCTCTCCTCCCACCCTTTTAAACACTATTACTGTAGCTCAGCCTGCTCTTAGCAATCCTTTTTAGAAAGCGGGGGGAGGTCTGGGACAAAAAGCTTCTCAAGTTGGCCGCGGTTCTTCTGTTGTCGCTTAGGGAGACATGGAGTCGAATGGGAAATACATAACCAAGAAAGGCACTCGTGTGGACTACAATACTGGCCCTATTGTGTGGGGCGAACCTGGAACCAACGGGCAGCATGCTTTCTACCAGCTGATTCATCAAGGTATGGAGAGAGGTGCCAGGGTATCCCTGAGCAATTCAGGAGAGCCCGGTGCTGCTTTGTTGTTGGTGTGGGGGGGGGGGGGGGCTACGACATTGGTCTGGACCAATGTTCCCTCTAAGCTGAGTTAGTGGGCGCTAGCTCACAGTTTTTTAGCCTCCGGCTCACACTTTTTTGTCTTGGCTCAGGAAGGATGGCTCCAGAGCAAACTAATTTATGCAGCAGTCAAATCGCTCACTCACAACTTTTATGCCAGTAGCTCACAAAGCAGAGTTTTTGCTCACAGGACTCCACAGCTTAGAGGGAGCATTGGCCTGGACTAGTCCTGCGTAAAACATGGGTCATCCAAACCACTTTAGAAGTGTTAAGGACACAGGCCTGGATCAGCTACAGCTCTCCAATGTTCATTAAATAAAGCTGGGGTGATTCTGGTTTCGGGGGCTACTCTTGTTTGAAAGTGTGCTAGTCGCTCCAGTTTGCAGTAACTTGAATAAAAACTTCCTTGTGCTTTTAAGACTCTTTCCTTTGTCCCCACCTGCAGGGACTCGTATGATTCCTTGCGACTTCCTCATCCCAGCCCAGACACAAAATCCGATTCGAAAAGGGCTGCATCACAAGGTAACTGATAGGCCGCTTTTGCGTCCATCGTATTAAAGCGGTTTGTGCAGATGCACGTGGGGAGGAAGCCTCGGCACACAGAGTTCTTGCCTCTCCAACCATGGAGCTGCGTACTGCAGCTGCCAGTGCCTGGGGGCAGTCCTGCCACGGCCAGAATGTCCACCTTTGTGCCCTTTTGAATGGTGGTGGTATCTAGCAATACACACACATGAATCCTTTAACTTTGTCGGATAACAATGGTGTTGTCTCCAGGAGATCTTGCAGAAATACTTAGGGGGAGGCCGTGGTTCAGCGATGCCTGTTTTGCATGCAGAAGGTCTCAGGTTCCATCCCTGGGATCTCCAGTTAAAAACATCAGGCCGTAGGCAACCTGGAAGACCTCCGCCTGAAACCCTGCAGAGCTGCTGCTGGTCAGAGTAGACAGGACTGCCCTTGATATCTTGAGCCAGGCCACTAGGGTGTCTATTCCACAGTTTTGCCAGGAGAATCGTGAAGTCGGAAAGGAGCTAAGGCAACGGTGTCCATGGACTCAAATGAGTGAGGGAGGTTTTGTGTTTGTGGACCTGAACAGCATCCCTTACAGATTCCAGCTGTTGCAAGCAGAAGGTGCTTCCCTACGATGCTGGGACTGGTAATTGGGGGGACCCTTTCTTCATCCCTGAAGGGGTTGATGCATGAAGGTTCATCAAGCTTCCCAGAAGCAATTGTTGCTAACTCTTAATGCAACTGAAAGTGGGTGGAGTCGGATTATTGGACCATCTGACTCAGTAATTTTTACAGCTGTTGACTCTCCAAGCTTTCAGGCAGGGGTCTTTCTGTGAATGGAGATCTTTTTGACTGTCTGTAGAAAGTCTCAGGTTCCATCCTTGGCATCTCTCAAATGTGCTCTGTGCCTGGACTGTGGTCCTGGAGAGCCAGTCTGGTGTAGTGGTTAAGAGCGCAGACTCTAATCTGGGAGAACCAGGTTTGATTCCCCACTCTTCCACATGAAGTTGCTGGTGTGACCTTGGGTCAGTCACAAGTTCTCTCAGAGCTGTTCTCTCAAGAGCAGTTCTCAAAAGAGCTCTCTCAGCCGCACTGACCTCAAAGGGTGTTGTGGTGAGGGGAAGGGAAAGGAGATTGTAAGCAGCTCTGAGATGCCGAGTGAAAGGCAGGGTATAAATCCAACTCTTCTTCTTTCCCCAAAGCCCTTGATTACTCATGGAAGTATTACCCTAGTATTTCCATCCTTGCTTGTGGCTGTTCCTAATATTTCAGGCCAGAAAGGATAACATGGGCCTGGGCACAAGTGTTCCTGACTTCAGTCATGCCTGCTCATGCCTTTCCAGAAACACTTCTTCTTAAAGCCTTGTGATTTTTCCAGTCATTAATTCATTTCCAGCTAAATAAGGATAATTTGGTCATCCACTGAGAATTTGAAAAATACTGCATTGGGGGAATATAGAACTGTTTAAAGCAAAGTCTTCCTTCCCATAATTCTATCACACAACATTATTCAATGAAACTGACGGGCAGTAAATTTGGGACAGACAAAAGGAGGCATTCCTTCATGTGTCGTAAGGGCTACTAGCTTTGATGGCTTCGATGACGGAGTAGCCATCTTAATGAGGAGAGGTCCATCAATGGCTGTTGGCCAGAATGGCTAAATTTCCATATCTAGAGGCAGTATGCCTTTGAATACCAGTTGCCGATGCAAGCTGGGCGGGGGGATCGACTGAGGATCACTGGTTTTCATGCCTCTTGGCAGGGTGGGGTGTAGCTGGTTGGCCACAGTGGGGAAAACTGGGTACCAGGCCTTGTGGCCTGATCCCAATAGAGCTACTCTAACGTAATGCTTCCCTAGCAGTCCAGATTCTGCACTCACCTTGTGATCATTCTGCATGGAACAAGACTGCATATACATATGCTATGATCCTGACATTCTTATCATTTGACCTTCCTAGCCCTGGAAAGGGTAAGGAACTATATAAAATCGAAGTCCCGTGTCCTGTTGCTCTGGCTTCTGAGACTTCAGCAGGTGCTACCTAAAATGCTTCCTTGATGAGGGCCAGGAACTTGCTTTTTTACCTTTAAAAAAAATTAAAGTCTGAAATTGGGAGATGGTTTGCACCTCACCTCATGAGGGTAGGAAAAAATGTGTTTGGAAATAGCCTTGCAAACCTAATAAGGAGAGCTTTAAACTAAATCCTGTGGGGGAGCGAGACGAAAATGCAAAGCCAATAACTGGAGATAAGAACTCTAAAGTTTTGCGGGGAGTGGCACGTATGCTAGATAACATTAACTCACATGTAAGTACAGAAACGAAAACCTCAGGGTGCATGAAACATGGATTCCAATGTGTCTACACTAATGCACAGAGTATGAGAAACAAGCAAGAGGAACTTGAAGTCCTAATACAGGAAAGGGACTATGACCTAATAGGCATTACTGAAACTTGGTGAGATGACATTCACAATTAGGATTGAGGGGTATAATTTATTTAAAAGGGACAGACAAATAAGGAGGGGCGGAGGAGTAGCATTATATGTAAAGGAGGTATATATGTGAATCTGAGCATGGAAGTCCAGTTGAGAGTCTCTGGGTAAAAATAAAAGGAGTAAGAAATAATACTGATATCTTGGTGGGGGTCTGCTATAGACTACCAAGCCAGGCAGAGGATTTGGATGAGACACTCCTAGAACAGATTACAAAGTTCTCAAAGAGACCGGACATGGTGGTCATGGGAGATTTCAATTACCCGGATATCTGTTGGAAGTCCAACTCTGCTAAAAATAAAAGGTCCAATAAATTCCTGACTTGTCTTGCTGACAACTTTTTTTAGAACAAATCATCAAACAGACAGTCCTTGAGCATTTAGAAAGGACAGCTGTAATTACTAAGAGCCAGCATGGGTTTCTCAAGAACAAGTCATGTCAGACTAACCTAATCAGGGGAATGCTGTAGACATACTTTATCTTGATTTCAGTAAGGCTTTTGATAGGGTTCCACATAATATTCTTGTTGACCAATTGGAAAAATGTGGTTTGGATCCTATGATTGTTAGGTGGATCTATAACTGGTTGACAGATCGCACCCAAAGAGTGCTTGTGAATGGTTCCTCATCTTCTTGGAGAGGAGTGACAAGTGGAGTGCCTCAAGGATCTGTCCTGGGACCTGTTTTGTTCAACTTCTTTATCATTGATTTGGATGAAGGGATAGAGGGAATGCTTATTAACTTTGCAGATGATACTAAATTGGGAGGGATAGCAAATACAGTAGAAGACAGTCAGGATACAGGATGATCTTGACAGGTTGCAAAACTGGGCTGAAACAAATAAAATGAATTTCAATGGGGTTAAATGTAAAGTTCTGCATTTAGGTAGGAAAAATCAATTACATAATTATAGACCATACACTGAAC